>NC_046161.1:19528224-19705724 GCF_011064425.1 Rattus rattus | reverse complement strand
GGAATAGAGGGATATATTTAGTTAATTTAAGTTTATAAAATATTTTACGTCACACTGGACAGCCACATTACAAGGCAGAAAGACCCTCATTACAAAGGTCATCAGTGTGTATAATTGTCCCCATTATTTAAGTGGGAAGACTGAAATTGAAAGAGAAGTGAGTATACAATACAGCTAGTGAATGAACTCAACCACGGTCTTTGTGGAGTATATTTCTACCTCATCTCTGTCCTCTCACTACACCCAGCAACAGGCACGAGAGCTTCCTGGCTGGACTTGAAATAGTAAAAGGCTTCGTTTTGTAGCACTAATCTCTTCTCTTTAATTATCTCCTGGCACAGGGTTGTTCTTCATGCTTATCATTTTGCAGCAGCATCCTCCAAACACACTGCATGGTCTGGAATATTTATATCGCCAACTATTTCCTCTGTCTCATTCACTAATATCACTTCATTTAATATATAGAGTTCAGTCCATTTCTTGGGGAGATTAGAGGAGAAGGGAATGCAAATATGGCATTTGCTTTAATGAGGACTATTGAGTCATAGATCCCAGGTACCTACCCATTATAGGAGCAAACTTGGACATGACTGGCAAACTCAGTGGGCTTTTTGAGGGAAAGACAAAAACAAAAACAAAAAAAGAGAGAGAGAAATCTTTTAGGATCTTTGAACTATTCCAAGTCGATGCTTGTGTGTGTGTTGCCTCACTTTCGAAAGCTGTGTGGGCGGGAACACCGAGTATCAGTCACCAAGCTCTTTCTGACATCATGAGTTCACTCCTAGGTCAGGGTGCTATATCCGACTATCACATCCAAAAGCAGTGCCCCAGATACAACCCTAGCCAAGGGAAAGATTGCTCCAAATTGGCTGCTAAAAGCATGGTCATGATAAGAATACAATGCATGCCTAGATTGTATCGGCTTTCCCCTGCTCTTATGAAACAATTACTAATAGCCCTCCTTTCACTCTCCAAGTTATTTGAACTCAGAATGATAGGCTGTAAAGAGCACTCAGATTGAATGACTGGTCTTTGACTCAGCAGTGAAAACAATGACAGAAATCTAGGAGCCTGTAGGGAGTGGGAGTATCATTTCATAAAGACTGGGGTGGGGAGCTGCTATGGTCAAGAGCAATAGGTAATTTAAAGACCCCTCTCTTGCCTAAGTAGAACCAGGTAAGGAACAAAAAAAATGGTGAGTTGGGGGGGGGATGCATATGAAAGAGGGGTAGACTTGTAAGAAATAGCAAAGTGGGACAAACTTCTACAAGGCATAGGAACCTAGTTAAACCACAGAAGGAGCCCTGCAAAGCTGAAGAAGGTCAGGGTGAGTCCCACATCCCTTGGCTTGGAAGCTCAGAACGACATAAAGAGAAGACTTGCGGAATTGAGACCTTGAACAACGCATTGTGCACAATCAGAAGACTCAGGCTCATGCATGGGAATCATTAGTGTTAGAGCATAGGTCAGGGCCGTGCTGCTCAAAGGTTTGTGTGAAGATCACAAATTGAAAAAAGTTAAAAGGAGATGAGAAGACATGGGAAGACATGCAGGTACATATTAAGAACCTAAACTCAGACATCAGACTGAAGCCCTCACCCTGCCCTGTAGTGAGGAGGAGTGTGGAAGGGAACCCAGAAGGAACTGGCTTCTAGCTCCAGTTATTACTAGCTAAATGAGTCTGCCAGAATCTGAAGAAAGGCTTATATTCAGGTTTTAACTCTATTCCTTTCACTTGCTTTCGAGCTATTGTTTGTTATTGCTTTAGTGAATAAAAACCTTAAAGATTCTGCATATTAAATTCCTGTTTGAGATTTAGCTTAGATTCCTTCTCCTCCCAGCATCTATCAATGAACTCATACTTCAAGACAACCTATAACTATGGAGCTAAAATTCCTTCTTGTTGTTGTAAAATTATAAAAATGGGCTGTCTTTTACCCCCTCTAGATCTGGCACTGCAGTGCCTCAAGATATCTAGTAGTTATCTTGCCAGAAGCACACACCCAACACCATGGCGGCCCAGTGTCTCTGCCGCCACACCCTCTCCCAAAGTCAAATTGCCACAAGAAAGAATACACAACCCAATAATCTTTGATCTAATTGATAAGGTATAATTGCCCAACTAAACGTACAAAGCCTGGTATACATCCATCCCTTAAGAATATTCATAACAACCTGTAAATACACAGAGTGGAATCTTAACATCAGCCTCCATGTTCTCTCGGCGGCTTCACTCTCATCTCCTCCTGTCTCCTCCTCCTTTCCATTCCAGTCTCCTCCTCTTCCCTCAAACTTTTCTCCCGCCCATCCTTCCTTCTTGCCCAATGACAGGCCTCATTCTATCTTGTATCTGCCTCACCTGTATGACATCATCCCACACCTTGTCTTCTATTTTGTCCTAGAGAAGACAGCCATATGACAGAACCCAAAATGATTACAGGGACTGTTATAGGGACAGCCCTGCATATGGAAGCATTTGCTGTATGAGGTAATCCAGACAGCTCTCAGATGGGCCCTGTATACCTCTCAGACAGTTACTTTCGTCTTGTATTACAGTCTAGAAAACTATTTATGATGCTACCCTTCATTGTCAATTTGACACACCTGGGAACAGGAAACTCAGTTGAGAAATTGCCTACATTGAACTGGCATGTGGGCATGCCTGTGGTGCATTTTCTCAATCACTGGGTTAATGTGGGGGACCCAGCCTATTGTAGATGGTGCCATACCTGGGAAGATTGCATAAATAGGTTGGTGGGACATAGGCAAAGAAGAGCTAGCCAGGAGACAGTAGTCCTTCGTGGGTTTGCTTCGGCTCCTGCCCCCAGTTCCTGTTTGAGTTCTTGTTCTCACTGCCTTCAGTGATGGACTGTTTCCCGGAGGAATAGGCCAAATAAACCCTTTCCCTCTCCAGTTGGTTTTGGTCAGAGTGGTTTATCACAGCAATAGAAAATCTAACCAGAACTCTGTCTCTTGGTCCCCTCACTCAGCTGAACAGTGAGATAAAATTAAGAAAAACAAAGACATTCATAAACTCTGCGTCAACAAAAGTAAAAGTTATTTCATTAATAAGTTTACACTATGGCAGTCCCTTCAGTCCCCATGAAGCAGACTCACATCTTGGTGTATTAAAACCAACCGCAAGCTCCCAGCCTAACAATGTCAATTTCTAGGCCATCTCACACCTAGGAAAGAAGAGTCTGATGTTTGAAACTTTCTTGACAGTCTCCAGAGGTGGGCCTGAAAAAACAAAACCAGCATAGGCACTTTCTCAGCCTGAGGACTTACTTCTGTGCCTAAAAGTACATCCTACTACGAAATGCAAGCTATATTTAATGTTAACACTGAGCTGCAAATCAACTCATCCCTCTTAGCTTAAAAGCAGGGACTCAGTAAAGCCACCCACCTGGACCACTCCCTGAGTAGGAAGAAAGGTTTATTTGGGGAAACTCAAAACACTAAGGCTCTCTAGGGACAGGACAGAAAAAAATAGCAAAAAGTGGGGAGAGTCTTTGAAATTTTAAGAGGGCGGGTTACTGGTGACGGAGAGGGCTCTGTAAACTGGAAGCCTCTGGGAGTTGGAGGATTGGGTCTGAAGATCCAGCAAAGTAGCATGGGGCTTTGATTTGTTACAGGTTAGTCTGAGTTAATAGGAGCTAGATGTCCCATTGCCAGAGATAGTTGACTGGAGTAGTGAGTGAATGGCTTTTTTATGACAAACATAAACTTACTTTCACAAGGTTTCTGGAGAATGCTGATTTTAGGCTTTTGTTTATCTTCTAGCA
Source organism: Rattus rattus (assembly GCF_011064425.1). NCBI lineage: Eukaryota > Metazoa > Chordata > Mammalia > Rodentia > Muridae > Rattus > Rattus rattus. The sequence continues at coordinate 19,701,939 of NC_046161.1, read as the reverse complement.
ATCCTTCTCTTGACCTAGTCAGAATTCAGCCTGAGCTGAGCCCAGACAGTCATTTACAACATTGTCAGCCAATTGACTGCCATTTTGAGGGTCCACTTTGGAAACTACAAAGCTGACTTCCACTTATTGAAGGCTTATTTTTTTAAGTTTTATTAGATATATTTCTTTATTTACATTTCAAATGTTATTCCCCTTCCTGGTTTCCTGTCCATAGGAACCCATTTCGTCCCCTTCCCCTTCCCGATGCAGGTATTCCCCCTATATGTCCCCCTTACTGCCCCCCATATTCCCCTGCACTGGGGGTCCAACTTTGGCAGGACCAACAGCTTCCCCTTCCACTGGTGCCCAAACAAGGCTGTTCTCTGCTACATATGCAGTTGGAGCCCTAGGTCAGTCCATGTATAGTCTTTCAGTAGTGGTTTAGTCCCTGGAAGCTCTGGTTGGTTGGCATTGGTGTTCTCATGGGGTTGCAAGCTCCTTCAACTCTTTCAATACTTCCTCTAATTCCCCCAAGGGGTTCCTGTTCTCAGTTCAGTGGTTTGCTGCTAGCATTGACCTCTGTATTGGACATGCTCTGGATGTGTCTCTCAGGAGAGATCTGGTCCCTTTCAGCATGCATTTTTTAGCATCATCAATCTTACCTAGTTTTGGTGGCTGTATATACATGGGCCACATGTGGGGCAGGCTCTGAATGGCCATTCCTTGAGTCGCTGCTCTAAACTTTGCTTCCATATCCCCTCCTATGAATACTTTTTTCCCCCTCTAAGATGAAGTGGGAGCATCCACATTTTGGTCATCCTTCTTGAGCTTCAAGTGGTCTGTGGATTGCATCTTGGGTAATTCGAGCTTTTTGGCTAATATCCACTTATCAATGCATACCAAGTGTGTTTTTCTGTGACTAAGTTACCTCACTCAGAATGATATTTTCTAGTTCATTCCATTTGTCTATGAATTTCATGAAGTCATTGTTTTTGATAGCTGAGTAGTACTCCACTGTGTAGATGTACCACATTTTTTGTATCCATTCCTCTGTTGAAGGGCATCTGGGTTCTTTCCAGCTTCTGGCTATTATAAATAAGGCTGCTATGAACATAGTGGAGCATATGTCTTTGTTATATGTTGGAGCATCTTTTGGGTACATGCCCAAGAGAGGTATAGCTGGGTCTTCAGGTAGTTCAATGTCCAATTGTCTGAGGAACCTCCAGACTGATTTCCAGAGTGGTTGTACCAGTTTGAAATCCCACCAACAACGGAGGAGTGTTCCTCTTTCTCCACATCCTCGCCAGCATCTGCTGTCACCTGAGCTTTTTATCTCAGCCATTCTGACTGGTGTGAGGTGGAATCTCAGGGTTGTTTTGATTTGCATTTCCTTGATGACTAAGGATGTTGAACTTTTCTTTAGGTGCTTTTTAGTCATTCGATAATCCTCAGCTGAGAATGTTTTGTTTAGCTCTGTACTCCATTTTTAATAAGAGTTATTTGGCTCTCTGGAGTTTAACTTCTTGAGTTCTTTGTATATTTTGGATATTAGCCCTCTATCAGATGCAGGATTGATAAAGATCTTTGCCCAATCTGTTGGTTGCCATTTTGTCCTAATGACAGTGTCTTTTGCCTTACAGAAGCTTTGCAGTTTTATGAGGTCCCATTTGTTGATTCTTGATCTTAGAGCATATGCTATTAGTGTTTTGTTCAGGAAATTTTCCCCAGTGCCCATGTGTTCAAGATTCTTCCCTGCTTTTTCTTCTATTACTTTGAATGTATCTGGTTTGATATGGAGGTCCTTGATTCACTTGGACTTAAGCTTTGTACAGGGTGATAAGAATGGATCGATTTACATTCTTCTACATGCTGACCTCCAGTTGAACCAGCACCATTTGTTGAAAATGCTACCTTTCTTCCATTGGATGTTTTTAGCTCATTTGTCAAAGATCAAGTGACCATAGGTGTGTGGGTTCATTTCTGGGTCTTCAATTCTGTTCCACTGATCTATCTGGCTGTCTCTATACCCATACCATATAACTTTTTATGACTATTGCTCTGTAATGCTGCTTGAAGTCAGGGATGGTGATTCCCCCATAAGTTCTTTTATTGTTGAGTATAGTTTTTGCTATCCTGGGTTTTTTGTTTTCCAAATGAATTTGCAAATTGCTTTTTCTATCTCTATAAAGAATTGAGTAGGAATTTTGATGGGGATTGCATTGAATCTGTAGATTGCTTTTGGCAAAATGGCCATCTTTATTATATTAATCCTGCCAATCCATGAGCATGGAAGATCTTTCCATCTTCTGAGATCTTCCTCAATTTCCTTCTTCAGAGACTTGAAGTTCTTGTCATAAAGATCTTTCACTCGCTTGGTTAAGGTCACGCCAAGATATTTTATATTATTTGGGACTATTGTGAAGGGTGTCATTTCCTTAATTTCTTTCTCAGCCTGTTTATCCTTTGAGTAGAGGAAGGCTACTGATTTTTTTTTTGAGTTAATTTTACACCCCAACACTTTGATGAAGTTGTTTATCAGGTTAAGTAATTCTCTGGTGGAACTTTTGGGATCACTTAAGTACACTATCATCTGCAAATAGTGATATTTTGATTTCTTCCCTTCCAATTTGTATCCCTTTCACCTCCTTTCACTGTCCGATTGCTCTGGCTAGGACTTTGAGTACTATATTGAATAAGTAGGAAGAGAGTGGGCAGCCTTGTCTAGTCCCTGATTTTAGTGGGATTGCTTAAGTTTCTCTCTATTTAGTTTGATGTTAGCTACTGGCTTGCTGTAATTGTTTTTACTATGTTTAGATATGGGCCTTGAATTCCTGATCTTTCCAGGACTTTCGTCATGAAGGGGTGTTGAATTTTGTCAAATGCTTTCTCAGCATCTAATGAAGGCATTTGACATATGACATTCAACTTAGTTTTCTTCTCTGACTTGACCAATAGCTACGCTCCATGTTACTTCTCCTATCACACCTGAATAGCTTAACCAAACAAGAGATGAGGGGCCATCCCAAGGTTTGGCAATATGGGTGGCAGAAGCCATGCTGTTGGTTCCATAGTCAATGTCATGCTAGCTGGGGATGAACACGGCAGCTGCCTTCAGTCTCCGGTCCAGTTCCTAGCTTCAGGTTCCATAGTCCTCTGCCTTCTCTTCCGGAGCCTTCGACATACCTTCTCACAGACTTACTACTTCTTCTGAGACTTACACAGCCATGGTTGTGCTGCTTCTGATAACTCCCAACATATTAGCCCAGAGGAACAAGGGGTTTAGTTTGAGCCCCTACTGTGCATGTCAAAATGTGAAGAAACAAAGATAGAAATGCAAAAACTATGCCTCTGTACTTTGGGAATCAATGACTGGAAACTCATCTTCATCTAACCTACCTAAGCGCTTCACTTTTTCCTGTGATATAACTCAGATGCCAGGCATCCTCAAGTTTCCTCTCCTTGCTATTACCAAATAGTTACCATGCAGTTTCTCTAGTTCTTAGCATGTGCAATGAGGAGAGTGGCCGTGAGCAATTCCACTTGCATCTCAACAGGCTATCCCATGGGTTGTTTCATTGCTGGTCACAACCAGGAAGTGCCTGGAAACAGGAGGAGTAGAGCAGTGTGTTTTTCCTTATTTTTTTTCATCATGTTGATCCCTGGTCAGTATTTACCAGTTCCTACTGTGGCCCCTGAAGTCCCCCTAAATGTCTTCCTCCCAAGTAACTTTGAACTCCTCAGCTCCGCTGCCCCTGGGTGTGAACTGGACAAAACCTCTGTTCTCAGCTCACACCAGATTACAAGCACTGCGGTCCATGCTTCTCTGCAGGCCTTTATGTCCAAGTAGATACCAGAGGAGGGAATTTAGTGCAGTAGATAGGAGGCATCATCAGTCAAATAGCTTATAATAATATGAGTCAAGAAAAAAAACAGACAGGGATAGAAAGAGGGATATAAGTAGGATAGGAGGGAAAAATACAAGGGGAAAGTAAGATTTGTTTTGTTTTGGTTTGTTTAGGTTTGATTTGGTTTGGTTTGAAGTATTCTTATGTGGGACTCTTATAGCACTTATTCAAATAGGGCTTCCATTTTGCTTTGATTTCCCTTCCTGTGAAAGCCTTGAAAAGCCAGCCCCTCTCCTCTCTGATTTCCTAATGAATAGCAGAAAATGACAGGAGTTGGGGGGGAAGAGAGCTGGGAGAGCAGAGGCAGTGCATAGCCAGCCTGGAGGGTAGAATACTTGAGGTAAATTAGGTTTCATCAAAACAGCTCTATGTGTGAAAGATAATGTTTCCTCATTAGTGGTCTTTGTCTGTGATAATTAAGCTGCCACAGTCAACTGCAGATAACTGGCCCTCATTCGACACCATTGCTTCAGTTCAGCAGGGACCGGAATGTGGAAGGAAGGAGGAAGAAAGACTGTATGGTAACTTTAGTCACAGGATACATTTGGAGATCAAGCTGGAATTAAGCTTCCTCCACTGGCTTGCTGTCAGGGTGCTAGGAGATATGACACAGGCTACTGGTAGAGAACCATCTTCAACAGTCATCCAGCTGTGAACCCTATGAGTTACAATGGTGGCCAGCTTAGCCAGCTGTGCCCATTGTACACCAGAGGCATGAATGTTGGGGGATTGGCCAGCCACTTCCTCCTTGAATTTAAGGTCCACTGTCCAAAAAGAACCCATGCCTTGCTAAGAGCCCATGGCTTAAGTTTTAAAGGAAACCTGTAATTATTATTATTCTCAACAGTGATCTACATCTATATTTACATTGTCTAAAATTTAACTGACCTGTATGACCTTTCATTCCCTTTACCTAACTTCCGAGGCCTAGGGAGTACCATGAAAAAGGAGGCAGGAGATGAGAGCCAGAAGTTGGGGAGGAGTTGTAAAACAGTGTCTTCTAGACATGGCAGGGCCAATACTCTCATGAACTTACCCAGTTATCCAGCTGTGGTTACCTACACAAGACAAGCACAAGAAGGGGCCGATCAATATTTTATTGAGAAAGGGGAAAGACTTGTGAACTTTACCGTACCCTGAGGGACTATAGACATTTCATAGTGACTTTAGAAGGGTTATCACACACTTCATTATTGTAGCTGATAAGTGGCCTGTGCTTCAGTAAATTACCTCCCACACATGCTCATACAGGCAACAATATTTAAACTCAGTGGCGTGGAAATAAGTAGAGGACATGCTGGGAAGAAAATTTTCCAAAAAAAAAACAATTGATGAGTTGAGACAGGGTTATAAGGGTGAAAAGAACTAAGATCCATTATATACATCTATGAAACATCAAAGAATAAAAAGCAAATTGATTAATTAAGAAATGTTGTGCATATGAGTGACAATAAACTTAAACATGAACCTATTGAGGGCTATGATGGACAGGACCACATTTATGCACACATTGTTAAGTTCCCAATATCTCCTATGGTCCTGGATGGCTTTTATATGGAAGCCAGAAAGTGTTAAACCCCAGACACCAAGGGAAGATCAATGACACCTGCAAAAACCATGAAGGAGAACCTGTGACCCACTATTCAGGAGCTTGAGGCAAGACAATAATAATTTCAATACCCACTGTGTTAGTCTGGGTTCTCCAGAGTAACAGAATTTATAAAAATGACTCTCCATATATAAAGGGGATTTATTAAAATGACTTACAGGCTGCGGTCCAGCTAATCCAACAATGGTCAGTTGTGAATGGAAAGTCCAGGAATCTAGAAGTTGCTCAGCCCACAAAGCTGGTCTGTAGTAGATGCTGGAATCCCAAAGAAGTGGGCTTTAATGCCAATGAAGGAATGGTCTTGATAGCGAGGCAAGGGCAAGCAGGCAAAGACCAAATGCTGCCTTTTTCCATGACCTTATATAGACTCCCAGCAGAAGGGGTCACCCAAATTAAAAGCATGTATGCCCCTACCTCAAGGTCGGGATTAGCGTGGATATATCTATGAGGGAATATAGCAATATTTCCCTCATGATGTGTCCTCTATTTTTTGCATTTTAGCTAATTCCAGATGTAGTCAAATTGACAGCCAAGAATAGTCATCACACCAGCCCATAATTAGGGAGAGCCTAAGTTTATATTTTTATAGAATAAATAAAGACAAAGTGCTAGTAATACAGCTCAGTGGTAGAACACTTGTTTGGCACATGAATGACTCTGTTCAGACAGGGTTAGGTATATTCCTGGGCCCTGACTTTAATCCAAAGTACTAGAGTAAAGTTTTCATTTACTCATGACGTGTATATGGGGGATTTCAACTCCAGCTAAGCCCACATTTGTTCTCCTCTCATCTTGTGACCTAGTTCTGCTTGGGCTCGACAGCTTGGTCCTGTGTGGAGTGCAGCCTTTCCCCTCCCCTAGAGCAGTCTATGCTGTGCAAGAGCTGATGACGCAGGGTAAGATCCAGTTCCTAGCTGAATTGCACTTTATGATACAGAGATTCTCTCTCTGGTCACGTCCCACCTTGAGTCTTACAACTTTATGTACCTTCCTTTATCACAGATGTGTTTTTCTTTAACTTTCGGGGTACAACCCAAAGGTTTTGTGAAACTAGAAGTCTTTACTCTCTTTCCCTCCTATTTAATCAGCTCGTTTCATTCTCACAGGGTTTTAAAAAGATCTATTCTACATGAAAATCTTAGCTTCTAAGAATAAAAGTGCCTTTGTCAGTTCCGGCAACTGTGATAGAATTCCGTAGCGTGGATAGCTTAAACTGTAAACATGTATTGCTCACAATTATAGCCACTGAGTAGTCCACAGTAAATCTCTGGTGGTTCTAGTGTTTGGTGAGGAACATATCCTGCATCATAGAGAACTGTCTTCCTGCTTCCATGGTGGAGGAAACCTGTGTCTTTCATATATCTCTTCTTACATTGTCACTAGTCCTGGCATTTGATAGTTGTGGGAGGCTTCCACAAGTGACCTAACTGCCTGACTGTCCCAGGTCTCACCTCCAAATACCATCACCTTGGGTTTAGGCTTCTGCATTGGGCTTAGGGGGAGGGGAAGCATAGGCGCCCAGTTCCCAGCAGCCAAATGCTTTTCTTTGGGATTGGTCAGTGGTTTCCTCCATGACTATCTGAGATAATCAAACCTCCATGACCTTTTCTGTTTGCTGTTGTTTTAATTTTAGAGTTCCCTGATACACTTTAACGCTACCAACTTCTCCCCATGGCCTTTCTCCATCCTTTCACCTCACACATCAGATACTGTGGTGCTATTTTACATAGTCATCCTTTCCTTGTACAGAATTTATATTATATAAGTTCTTACCCATCTACTACATATCCACTACTTTCTGCATTTTTCTGTTCAGTATGAATATTGCCCTCTTTTTGAAATGCTCCTTTCAGTAGTATTTTTAATGCATTTTGTTGGAAATAAAATACCTCAGGTTTATTTTACTGAAAATATTTTTGCTTATTTATAGTAATTTATGTGCTGTTTATAGGTTCCTGGGCTAACACTTATTCTCTTCCAACAGTGTGAAACTCCTGTCTCACTGTCCCTTGGGTGGCACTGTCTACACAGAGAAACCCACTATTCATTCACCTTAACCTTGCTCCTGTGAGGTGACCTGTCTTCTCTCCTTTGCCTGGTGTTTAGGAAGTGAGCAATGACATGCATCTGAAGTGTGCCTGCTCCATGCCTTTCTTCCAGTTCAGAATTTGCCATGCTTCTTAGACCTATAAACAAACCCTATCTTCAGGCTTAAACAAATTTCACTGCCATGCTCAAATGCTGTTTGAACTTTTTCATCTCCTTGTTCCTCTGCTACACCAAACACAGGTAGTGTATTTTGGCCCGTCCCCTCAACATTTGCTTTGCCCTTCACTCCCGACCCTTTTGTGCCTTGATTCGTCTAAGTTTCCTTGACCAGAGACTCTTGCACAGTCATTGCTAATTGTTCCCTCCTTTGGGAGGAGCCACTGCAGATACTGAACCTCTTAAGGCTTAGCCAATTACTTTTGGTTGATCTTATTGTGTCCTAGCAATTTCCAGTTCTCTAGCAAAACTCTCAAAGTTTTCTTCAATTTAAAAAGAAAGTTCCAAAGAAAGTTCAGTCTTCCCTTTTCCGGTGAGAAAATGAGGCAGCTGACAAGAGCAGTCCCCCAGGAGCTGGGCAGCACTGCCTCCTTTGCACATTGCATGACAATTATAGCTCCCCCCCCCCCCCGCCATTTTCTCCTTGTTTTGTGAGTAAAATTTTATGCAGCTTGGTTTTTGTCAACTTGACACAAACCCAGACTATCTTGGCCAAAGAAAATCTCAACTGAAGAATCGCCACCATCAGATTGGCCTGTGAGCATGTCTGTGGGCATTTTCTTGATTGATGGTTAATATGGGAGGGCCCAGCTTTAGTGGGCCTGTCCCGGGGCAGGAGGATCTGGGCTGGATAAGAAAGGCAGCTGAGCAAGGCAGAAAGCATGTTCCTGGCCCACCCATGTCTGCTACATTTCCTGCCTCCAGGCCCCTGCCTTGAATACACGTCCTGACGTCCCTTACTCATAGACTGTGATCTGGAATGATAAGCCACATAAACACTTTCCTCTCTCCAAGTTGCTTTTGGTCAGTGTTTTCTCAAAGCAACTGAGAAGCAAAGATGTGAATTGAACCGCTGTGTCACCCAGGAAAGCTCTAGATTCCAGGGCCTATTCTACTTTCTCAGCACACTATGACTACAGAAATGCTGATTAAATGTCTTATTCTTAGAATTTTAACCCATTGCTCCATAGGTAGAATGGCAGAGCTTTGCAAATAGCTTGAGAGGAAAACTGAACTGTGTTCTAAGTCCCCAAGTTTCTAACCTATCATTGAAGTAGCCCCATGTAATCATACACACACACATGCACACACACACACACACATGTACACACAAACATACGCATATACACACACATATGCACAGGAACACACACATATACACATATAAATACACAAACACACACCACATACATACACATATACACACCACATACACAAACATACACATATACACACACACAGACACACACATACACACATATACACATACACATACACACACACACGCGCGCGCGCGCGCGCGCGCGCACACGCACACTTCTCCTATCTGAGCTGGGCTAGATTTTCAGCCTCTCTTTCTTGTCCATAATGGTTTAAATAAACCACAGGGGGGAAAAAAGCATCAGGCTGTTTTTTTTAGCTCTTTTTTTCTGGTCACTCAACAGTTTCTTCCTCCTCCTCATCCCACACCTCCTCCCCCCCCATCTCTTCCTCCTGTCCCCTCCCTCCTCCTCCTCTTTCTTGTCCTGTTCCTCCTTCTCCTCCCCCTTCCTCTTCTTCCTCCTCACTCTCCTTCTTTCATCCCCCTCCCCCTTTTATGATATTGGGCTAAGTAGCTGCTTTATCACTGAGCTCTATGCAAATCCTAAACCCTCTAAATCAATCACTTTTATGTTTTTATCTTGAAGTATTGCATGCTGTTGGAGAAGCCTTGGTCTATCTGCAGGACGTTATTTACTTTGAGGCCAATACTTCTAATGGTGCATTGCATTTCTTCCTGCCATATAAGTGTTCCCATATTTTCCCCCGTTTATTCCTTTACTGAGATTTCCCAATATCCTCTATTATCTAAATATTACTATGAAAGCCAAACCTACACATCCACAGAAATTTAGGCCTTTTTTTTTTTTTGAACCAGAAATTCTCACGTTTAAAAAGAACGGTTAAAAAAATCTTCCCTGAGGTCAAGGGAATCCTTGGGATATTTTAGAATTATGTTGTTCCTTTGAAGCTTTAGAAAGTTAAGGTCACAGCCTTAGCAGAGGATTTGACTTGGTGTATCAAAGCTTCCCTTCCCTTGTACATTTCTAGCTTTCTACTTGGCTTTTGACAGTTCTGCCGATCCGGATCTTTGCTGAATCATGGAAATAGCCCAGCGCTGGGTAGGAAAATAAAAGGAGCATAGGATGTAAAGTCTGTCTTCTCTCTCTCCAGGAGACCTTGTGGATGCTCCCCTGATCCTGTAGACTTAGGTCAAACACAAGAAATACAGAATTCAGAGCACTCGTTTGTTTAAATTACCATAGCTATCAATAACTAACAAATCACCCATGTCCACATATACACATCAGGTCTACAGCAGTAAACACTTCTAACGTATCGAGGATCTCATGCTGACTGTTCTTCTAAGTGATTTGCATAAATTCTTAATCCACCATCCTAGTGAAATTTGATAGCTTTACTCCCATTATCAGAGAAACACAAAATTAAGCTTCTTGTCCAAACTCATGCAGCTTCTAAAACCTAAAAGGGGTCAGAAAAGAAATGGCACAGACTATTTTAAATTCTTACATCTCATCCTTGCGCTTAGTCTATGCCTAACACTCTGTACAGGAGGTAATAACAGAAAGATTGTAGATGTAACCTGCCATCCTCTGAAACTGTCTTTGCACCACTGAGAGTCTGTTGTACTCATATGCACGCTGCATAACTTCTGTCTTCACTACCTCAGAGAGTCAAATAGCATTTGTCCTTTTGTTAAATTGTTTCACAAATTAATTCATCTGATAAAATATTTAAATGACTTAACCATGATGAAGTCATGTCTGAGGCTTTCCTCCCTGGAGCCAGGACTTTTCCATCTGAGAATCTTTGAATTCCAACAAGATTGTGCAGAGTCCCTTGGGTACTCCCTTGAAAAGGGAGACTTATATACAATGTCTTCTACCATAAAATTTAGGAAGGGTGATGGTGTCAGAGAAATGGGCAAAACCTGACACCACTATTCATAGGGCTTCCGATCCAATTGAGCATCACCAGCCGGACTGGAGAATGGCTGGCACGTGCTGTATTGGGATCAGCATTTGATATAGTTAGAGAAGAGAGGAGACGTGGGAACTCTGAGAATGAAGGAAGCCCTCCCAGATGCAGATGCTTGAGACTCTATCTTTATCCCACCATCAGCATTCACAATAGTTGATGCAAAACTTTCCCCATGGACTCACAAAGCAAAAGATTGGCTGGGTCCATTTGAGATGCAATAGAAAAACGTCCATAGGCTGGCTGGCTTACAAATTATAGAAAGTTTTCCCACACGATTCAAGGGAGCGAGTGGTCCTGCCATTCAAATTCACAGGGTAAGGTCCTTGCTCACACAGCATTATGGGTTGCACCCCACATTTGGCAGTGGTCCCACCTCCTCGGTGTTTCTGTATCTGAATCGAATGTCCAAGGTTCATTTCAATCATCCTCCTGCTGAATGACACTCTGGTGGCTTTGTTGGTGTGGGACTGCACAGGTTACTCTACCTCCATGAAGTCAGGCCCTGATATGGACTTTCTGCAGACATCCTATTACCAAAGCAATTCTCATCTTAGGTGTTCACTGGGGTATGCTTTGAGAGCCAGAGCAAAGTAACCCCATCTCCAGAGATTTGCTGAATACAGTTTATATCATACCAGGGCTGGATGAGCTGCACATGAAGAGCCAAGAAGCTGGACAATGGGATGAGAAGACTAAGATCAAATCCATTTCCTTGTTGATGAATAGACACATTTTCACTGTGCCCTCACAGGGAACATGGCAGATTTCAAAATGGCACTCATTCCATTGATAAGGACCTTGTTCTGATGACTTAAAGATATCTTGGTAACCTTGGATCAATGATCAGATTTCAGAATAAGAATTTTGAAGGAGCACAAACATGTAGGCCATAACATATGTGTAGTCAGCCCTTTCTGTGTCTGGCAAATGCAGGTTCCAAAGCATCATGTTCCTGCTGCCATATCTAACATCCTAGGTGGATGAAAATGAGGTTTTAAGTGATCCAAGGTGTGGTTGAGGGCAAGAGTTTTACTACAGATACGATGGAGAAAATAATCAGGGGGACCCGCAAGAGTCCAGACCGAACCAGACCATGAAAGGTAAGCAGAGAGGAGGAAAGAGAAAAAGAGAGATGACAAACAAATTAAGAGAGGAATCATGGACTGAGAGGCATGAGCAGAGCCAAACACTGTGAATAGCCAAAATGGTTGGATTACGTATGAGAGAAAAGTTGGGGGATGAGGAGGGAAACCCAGCCTTTTTTCTGGAGAGGTTTAGGGTAGTGGGTGGGGGTGAGAAGTGGTCAAAGGAGGAGCCATGGGTACTAAAGGAAAATTATCCCAGGTTTCTTTGGGACCTGACTCAAGCAAAATATTTCTCTCCTTTAATTTATATTTACTTGCCACAATCTATCAATTATTTGGATATTATCCCACACTGGCAATATAAAAAAATCTTGAAGGGCAAAGCATTGATTATTTTTTCCTCAGAAAATGAAAATCAATACAAAGACAATGAGGAAAAACTATGGTGCTAAATAGTAACCATAGGTTTTCATCGTCTTGAGTCTTGATTCTTGACAGTGGCGCAACTTTTGGAATGTCATGTCCTATAAGATCTTCATAGTCTTCAATGTGAATAGTAGAATAGATGATTTCCTGATTCCTGATGAAGCTTAGAGACACTGGGAATGTAAAAAGAACAATTGGGGGTAGGTATGATCAACAGGAAGGGTATTTTGATGGCCCTGTGACTTGGATAAGAACAAAGTGAAACAAGATTTCGATAAAAGGGATTTGATATTTAAAGCCTATATCCAGGTACTTAGGTGGCTTATGGCAGAAGAATGGTGATTTGATTTTCAGGACAAAACCACATCCCCCCAAAAAATAAAAAGATGGGAATTTTAAAACCCCATGAGCAGTTTATAGAGGTTATAGCAAAAAACATGGTCAATTGGACAAATCAAAAACCTATAGATTGGTAAAAAAAATCTTCACTCACCCCACACTTGATAGAGAGCCAATATCCCAAATATATGAAGAACTCAAGAAGCTAACCTCCAAAAAACCAAACAACCCAATCAAAAAATTATAGATTAAACTGGAATTCAAAAGAAGGTTAAGAGTCCATCCAAGTGAGAGAGGCCTCATCTGCTTGAGGGGACAAGAAAAATCAGAGGGAGATGGAGAGGTATCTAGGGGGGAGAGGGGATACAGAGGGGAAAAGGGGAATATGATCAGGTATTGGGGAGACAGGAAATGGAGGCCAGCAGAAAAAATTGGTAGGTTTTGTCTGAGAGAGCTCAAGACTCAGGAAGAAACCTTAAATGAAATGTCCATGGGGAGTCCCTGTAGAGAAGGGGCATCAGTGGATAGATGGTTGCCATGTCCCCAGAATTGTTCCTGTCTAAAAAGAACTTCAGGGACAAAACAGAGAAGAGACTGAGGGAAAGGAGATTCAGTGACCGACCCCAAACTGAGTTCCATCTCAAGCAGAGGCTCCAAGGCCTGACACTATTACTGATGTCATGGTGTGCTTACAAACAGGGACCTAGCATGACTGCCCTCCAAGAGCCCTAAAAAGCAGCTGATTGAGACAGACACAGATACTTACACCCAACCAATGGATGAAAAACAGGGGTCCCTGAATTAGGGAAAGGGTAGAAGTTGAGGAGAAAGGCAACCCCTTGAGATCAGCAATCTTGACTAACCTGGACCCCCAAGATCTCTCAGACACTGAGCCACCAACCAGGCAGCATACACAAGAAACATACAACAGAGGACTGTTTGGTCTGGCCTCAGTAAGAGAGGATGCACCTAACTCTGGAGAGACTTGAAGCTCCAGAGGGTGGGGAGGCCTGGAGGTTTCTATGGGAGGCGGGGCATCCTCTTGGAGATGAGGGATTAAAGATATTTTTTTTTAAAAAAAAGTAGCATGGACGCAGAGATTGGCTCAGTTAGGAGCAGAAAGACAGCTGCTTTAAGAAGAAAACTAGGTGGCTGCCTCATAGCTGAGGTTCTCTGCGGAATTCTGAAATGCTGGGAAGTGGAGAACCATGTTGTGTGTCCTGGAAAGTTGCTCCTCTTCACTAAGCCTTGAGAGCAGCCACAGCTCTGGGCCGAGACCTTGACTACAGTGCCTGTGAAATGATAAAAATCATAATTTAAAGTCATTAAGCAATGAAGTCAATTATTACACAGTAGTGGAAAACTGACAAATTGGTATACTCCAGAAGTTCACCTCATGTTTGTATGAAAGGTTCTCAGGCCCTCACATGAGATTCTGGGACTGCCAGTCCACCTGCCAGGTGACCATCTCTCCTGTAAAAGTCCCTTAGATGGAGGGCTCCTTTTTGTTCAGCTGTGAAGTCCCTGTTGGGGGCCTGAAACACAGGGCTCTTCCTAGGTCACCCACATTGTATATTCTCTTCACCTTTCTTCACACTCCACTTAGCTACACCACTGGCTTTTTTAAAAATCACCTTTGAAAGGTTTTTCCACAATCTCTAGGGATCCACTTCATTTCTCAGCTTCCTAATTGCTCCTGTCCCAGCTCACAAGGAAAAGAGGCATCACATAACTTCACAAATGTTTGTTCCCTATCTTCCCTCCTCTTAATTTTTTTTCTTTACTTAACCACTCCTTTGGGTTCAATTCGCTTATTTCAGAAAGATCATCCTAGGAACAGTGCCTGGCAAAAAAGAAATAAAGAAAGGGAGGAAGAAGAAGAAGAAGAAGAAGAAGAAGAAGAAGAAGGAAGAAGAAGAAGAAGAGGAAGAAGGAAGAAGAAGAAGAAGAAGAAGAAGAAGAGGAGGAGGAGGAGGAGGAGGAGGAGGAGGAGGATGGGGAGGAGGAGGAGGAGGAGGAGGAGGAAGGGATGGGGAGGAGGAGGAAGGAGAAGAGGAAGAAAGTATTTTTTATTATTCATTATTCTTTTAATAATATTTGTAATAAATGAACAAGTTAATGATAACTTGAATATTATTTGAATGCCTCCTTCTGTTTCTATGATTTCAATTGTCCGTGGTTGCTATTTCTTTCTTTCCATAGCTAGCTGACAACTTATAATGGCAACAACAAAAGCTCTCATATATATGTGTGAGTGTATATATATATATATATACATATTCATATATATACATATTCATATATATATATAAAACCAAGCAGATGTAAAAAAAAATCCTTTAAGCTTTTCTATATCCCTAGTGATTAAATATAGTCTGTTCGAGCTTTATCTATCTAATTACAGCATGTTTTGACCTATGATCTTGGGGAACAATTTTTTCTGCCACTCGGCATATAAGAAAAGAAGAAATGAATGGAAGCCAGAACACTCAAGTTATTATTCCAACTCGGGTGCTCACTAGTTTTCAACCAGTCTGGATAATTAATTTGATTTTCTTGGTAAAATATAAAAATGTTATTGCATGAGGCTATTGGAGAGCTACATGAAATGCTACTCCTAAGGCACTGCACATGGAGGATAGTATAAATGTAACATCGTATTTTCAACCCTCGAGGAGTCATTTGAAAGGCATGAGGCACAGTGGAACTTCAGTTCCTCAGTTCATTATTTTCACTTATAAAAGCAGAATCTCTGTTTAAACAAATCTACAAAGCTCAGTGCAGTTAGAACCAACAGGCAGGGGATCTTTTGTTCCTTGACATGTTAATTTGACATTTATCAAAACAGTGGTTGAACAGTTCCATAAACTCGAACACGTTCCAAATAGATAAAATGTTAGAAAATAGAATTTTACAAGCAGTAGAGGAACTGGATATAATGTTCAAAACAAAGAAGAAAATACTAGAAGCTGAAGTAAGAATGCAGACAAGCTGCAGTGCTTAGGACCCGGAGGACGGTAGAAGAGGAATCGCCTGGTTTTCGTGGGCTTTCCTTTAGTCTGATGCACATATACTGAGAGCTGGACAGATCGGAACCCCTCAAGACTGAAAGGAGCAGATGAAGCATGAACCTTCCCTTTGGAGCTCGTATGACCAAAGGTAAGCAAGACAGAAAACAGTAGTTCTATTTCCATAAAATGAGATGAGAAATTGCAGGGTTTCTAGGACACCTCCTAGGAATCCACCAACCCAATCCAATGGGGAACCTAGAGTTTACATTGATCAGGCTATAGGGTGGTTTCACAGGCTAACTGCTAGGATGCTATCAAAGAAAGCTAAATGAAGGCCAGAACTTTCTTGTGAACCTGATAGTAAAAAATTACATACACGCTGTATATGCATTTTATATATGCATTGTATATGCATATATTATACATATATATATATATATACACACACACACATACATACATATACATACACATATACATATATATGACTGGAAAATATGTTGTGTCCTGATCCTGCCAAGTGTATCTTAGTAGAGCCCTGGTGGGAAACCTTCATGTCTTCTGAGAAGCCAGGGTAATCCGAAGCCTCCTCCCAAAGGACAATCTGTGGAGGCTGAGGCGGGCAGGTGGACCTCCCTATCCCGTGGTAATGAGTCCCAGTGCAGATGCAGAGGACTCCAGGTGCTGTTGACTGAACTGTATCCCAAACTCACCGTTCACTGTTGAAGTGCTAAGACTATTGACTTCGAAGGGCACTTTACCACATGGGAAAGCAATAAAAATAATGGGAGATTCCAAAACTATGGATGCCAGAGGGAAGACAACACACACGTTTTTTAAAACAACGAAAGAGAACACAAACAAACAAACAAAAAAAACTACTCCCAAACAATAGCAACACAAAGCTTGTTGACTTCAAATTCTGTTTCCAAACAAAACAAAATAATAAAACAAACAAATAAATAAACAAAAACTTTGTACTTAACAGGAAATCAAGAAGTGAGAAATCTGTCACTAAATAGCAATGCAGAACGTCCAGAGAAAGCCTTGGCGCTCAGGCCCTGGCACAGCCTTTGAGAGTGTTTACTACTCTCACGTTCCACACCCAGCACCCACATAGGAAGATCGCAATCACTTCAGTTCCAGGGATCTGATGCCTCTGCCCTCCACAGGCCCCTGTACTCAGATGCGTGAACACCCTGTACGGGCCCAAGCACACACACAACTGAAAATAAAATGAAGAGACAGGAAAGGTGGCTCGACGGTTGGGAGCTCTGGCTACTGGGTTCAATCTCCATCATCCACATGGTGGCTCATGACCACTTACAGTTCCAGTTCTGGGGGATCCAATGTCCTCTTTCGGCCTCCATGGAAACCGCATGTGTACTCTTACCTTTTCCACGTATGCCCTTGGGATTCCTTTCTGCTGCCTAATTGTCCTAAGACTTCAATGCTATATTGAATAAGAGTGGGGAATGAAGACACATACATGCAAGTGCCAAAGCACCCAAGCACGTAAAGTAAATAAAACTTGAAAATTTTAATTTAATTAAAATTTAAAATGAAACTCCTTGCTACCGTAGCCGTTTAACATTAATTCTTCTATATCTTGAGCATGGAAGATCCTTTCTATCTCCTGGTATCTGTAAGTTCTCTCTATGGCACTTAAATGTTTTCATTATAGAGGTCTTGCACATCTTTGGTTTGATTTATTTAAATATACTTCATTGTTGAGGCAATTGTGAATATATTTTTATGTCGTTCTCGGCAGTCATCTTATTAGCATATAAGACAGCTGTTGGTTTTTGCATGTTAATTTGTACCCTGAAAATTTGCCGAAGGTGTCTGTCAGATCTAAGAATTTGTGGGTGTAGTCTTTAGGGTCTCCTATGTATAGAATCTCACCCTCTGCAAATATGCATACTTTACTTCTGTCTTTTCTGTTTATATCCTTGCTATTTCTTACAGTTGTGGAGTCAAAGTGGAAAAATGGATGCCCTTGTTCTATTCCTGACTCTAGTACAAATGCTCTCAGTTTTTCCCACACAGCATAATGCCAGCTGTATGATCGCTATCATATGTAGAACTTACCATGTTGAAGTATGATCCTTCCATTCTTTGTTTCTTCAGAGTATTTTTATAAAGAAAGAGAAGTTGGATGTTGTCAAAAAAAAGTTTTCTTTACATCTATTAAAATGATCATGAGATTTCTGTCTAGTAATGAGATCCATTATATTTATTCATTTACACATATTAAACCATCCCCACACCTTCAGAATGAAGTTAACTTAGTCACTGTGAATGACCATTTTTGATATGTTCATGACTTTGTTTTGCTGGTATTTTTTTTCTTCAATTAATTAATTGACTTACTTGCTTTACATCCCAACACGGCTTCCCCTTCTGCCAGTCCGCATCTCAGAAGGCCTCTTCCCCCTATGCCTGCTCCCTTCACCACTTAGAAAGGAAAAGGTCACTTTGAGGTGACCCACTCTGTCACCTCAACTCACTGAAGAACCAGGCACATCCTCTCCCAACGAGGCTAGAAAATGCAGCCCAGATCGGGGAGCAGGATCCATAGGCAGGCAAAGAGTAAGGACAAGTCTCTCCCGCAACTCCAGTTGGCATAAAAGCCTCGTTCAGCCCTTGTATGCTCTTAGATTGATAGTTCAGTATCTGGGAGCCCCCAAGGGTCCAGATTAGTTGACTCTCTTGGTCTTCTTGTGGAGTTCCTATCCCCCGAGGGTTTCTCAGCCGTTCCCCCTAACTCTCCATGAGCATTCCTGAGCGCCATTTATTGCTTGGCTGCAGGTCTTTGCTCTATTTCAGTCAGCTGCTGGGTGAAGCCTTTCAGAGGACAGCTATGCTAGGCTCCTGTCTTCAAATATAATAGACTATTATTAATAGTGTCAGGGATTGGTTTTGCATATGTGATGGATCTGATGGATCAGCCAGTCACTTGGCCACTCCCTCAGTTGCTGCTCCACCATTGCCTCTGCACTTCTTGTAGGCAGGACAAATTCTGGACTGAAGGTTTTGTGGGTGGCTGGGTGTCCTTAACCCTCTATCGGGAGTCCTGCGTGACCACAGGAGGTGGCCACCTCGTGTTCCCTATCCCCCACTGTTAGGAGTCTCAGCTCACCCTCATAGACTCCCTAGAGCCTCTCCTATCCCATGTCTCTAACATGTCCAAGAGATTGTCCCATTCACTCTCCCGGCCCTCTCTCCCAGGATCTCCCTACACCTGATCCCTCTCACCCCACTTCCTGCCCTATCCCCTCTCCCACCAAGTTACCTCCCTCCCTCTACCTCCAGTGACTATTTTATTTCCCCCTCTGAGTGAAATTCAAACATCCTCCCTCAAGCTCTTCCTTTTCTTTAGCATTTTGGGGTCTGTGGATTGCAAGGTGGGTACCCTATACTTAATGGCTAATATCCACTTACAAGTGAGTTCATAACATGTTCATAAATTGGGGTCTGGGTTACCTCACTCAGTATAATATTTTCTAGCTCTGTCAATTTGCCAGCAAATTTCATACCATTGTTTTTAATAGCTTAACTATTCCAGTGTGTAAATGAACCACATGTTCTCCATCCATTCTTCAATTGAGGGACATCTGGGTTGTTTCTAATTTCTGGCTATTAGGAAAAAGCTGCTATGAACATAGATGAGTGCTTGTGGGTTGGTAGAGCATCTTTTGGATATATGCCCAGGAGTGTTAGAGCTGGGTCTTGAGGTAGAACTATTCCTAGTCTTTTGAGAAATGGCCAAATTGAGTGGTGGTTCAAGTTTGCAGTCCCCAACCATAGCAATGGACAAGTGTTTCCTTTGCTCTACATTCTTGCCAGCATGTGCTATCACTTGAGTTTTTGACCTTAGCCATTCTGATTGGTGTAAGGTAGAATCTAAGACTTGTTTTAATTTGTGTTTCCCTGATGACTAAGAACATTAAACATTTCTTTAAGTGCTTCCTGGTCACTAGAGGTTCCTCTGTTGACAATTCTCTGTTTAATTTTGTACCCCATTTTTATTGGGGTATTTGATTTGTTGGTCTCTAATTTCTTGAGTTCTTCATAAATGTTGGATATTAGCTGTCTGGCAGATGTAGATATAGGGTTTGTGAAAAAATTGTCCCAGTCTGTAAGCCACCATTTTGTTGTATTGACAGTGGCCTTTTCAGTTTCATGAGGTCCCATTATTAATTGCTACTTTTAGTATCTGAACTATTAGTATTTTGTTCATGAAGTTGGCTCCTGTATTAATACATTCAATACTATTCCCACTTTCTCTTTTATTAGATTTAATGTATCCAGTTTTACATTGAGTTCTTTAAACCCACTTGAACCTGAGTTTTACGTGGGATAAAAATATGAATCTATTTGTATTCTTCTACAGGCAGACATCCAGTTAGATCAGAATCATTTGTTGAAGATGCTTTAATTTTTTCCATTGGATGGTTTTGACTTCTTTGTCAAAAATCAAGTTTCTGTAGGTGTGTGGTTTATGTCAGGGTCTTCAGTTCAATTCCATTGATCGACCTGTCTGATTCTAGAGCGCTACCATGCAGTTTTTATTACTATGACTCTGTAGTACAGTTTGAGATCAGGGCTGGTCATACCTCAAGAAGTTCTTTTGTTGTTCAGGATCATTTTAGCTTTCCTGGCATTTGTTTGTTTCTTTGTTTGTTTATTTTTCTGCATAATGTTGAGAATTGTTCTCTTAAGGTCTGTAATGAATTGTTAGAATTTTGGAGGGGGTTGCATTAAATCTGTAAATTGATTTTATTAAGATGGCCATTTTTACTATGTTAATGATACCGATCCCTGAGCATGGAAAATCTTCCTGTCTTCTGATCACTTGTTCAGTTTCTTTCTTCAGAGACTTGACGTTCTTGTCCTACAGATCTTTCATTTGCTTAGTTAGAGTTATTTTATATTATTTTATATTTTATATTATTTGTGGCTATTGTGAAAGGTGTTCTTTTCCTGATTTCTTGCTCAGTTTGTTTACTGTTTGTGAAAAGGAGGGCTGCTGATTGTTTTAGTTAATTTTCACTTTGGTGAAGGTGTTTATCAGCTGGAAAAGTTTTCTGGTAGAGTTTTTGGAGTCATTTATGCATATTATCATATCACCTGTGAAAAGTAATACTTTGACTTCTTTTCCAATTTGTATCTTGATCCCCGTTAGTTGTCTTACTGCTCTGGCTAGAACTTCAAGTACTATAATGAAGAGATATGGAGAGAGTGGACAGCCTTCTTTTGTCCCTGATTTTAGCAGAATCGCTTTAACTTTCCATTAATTTGATGTTGACTATTGGCTTGTTGTATATTGTTTTTGTTGATATGTACCTTGTATCCCTGATCTCTCCAAGACTTTTAACATGAAGGGTTGTTGAATTGTGTCAAAGGATTTTTCAGCATCTAATGAGATGATCGTGTGTGGTTTTCTTTCACTTTTTATATGGTAGATTATATTGATGGAGTTTCATATATTGAACCACTCCTGCATCATTGGGATGAAATCTACTTGATCATTGTTGATGATGCTTTTAATATGTCCTTGGATTGGGTTTGTGAATGTATTATTGAATATTTTTGCACCAATCTCTATGAGGGGAATTGGTCTGAAGTTCTCTTTCTTGAGTCTTTGTGTGCTTTAGGTATCAATGTAACTTTGGTCTCATAGAATGAGTTTAGCAATGTCCCTGTGTTTCTATTTTTTATGAAATACTTTGAAGAATATTGATATTAGCTCTTCTTTGAAACTCTGGTAGAATTTTGTGCTAAAACCATCTGGCCCTGGGCCTTTTCTTGTTAGATGGTTTACATGATCTTGATTTGGCTTTGGTAAGTGGAATCTATCAAGAAAATTGTCCATTTCGTTTAGATTTTCCACTTTTGCGGAGTTCAAGATTTTGAAATAAGACCCAATGATTCTTTGGATCTCCTCAGTGTTTGTTCCCCCTTTTCATTTCTGATTTTATTAATTTGGATACTGTCTTTGTACCTTTTAGTTAGTTTGGCTAAGAGTTTGTCTATCCTGTTGATATTGTCAAAGAACCAGCTCTTGGTTTCATTGATTCTTTGAATTGTTCTCTTTCTTTCTAATTTTTTTTTTATTTGAGCTCTGAGTTTGATTATCTCTTGTTGTCTATTCCTCCTGTGTGTGTTTGGTTCTTTTGGTTCTAGATCTTTCACACGTCCTGTTAAGTTGTTAGTATGAAATCTGTCCAGCTTATGGAGATACTTAGTGCTATGAACTTTCCTCTAAGCACTTCTTTTGCTGTGTGCCATAAATTTGGGTTTGCTGAGCCTTCATTTTCTTGAATTCTAGAAAGTCTTTAATTTCTTTCTGTGTTTCTCTTTGAGCCAGTGGTCATTGAGTAGAAAGGTGTTTAGTTTCCATGTTTTTATAGGCTTTCTGTTGTTTTTGTTGTTATTGAAACTCAGCTTTAATCCACAGTAATCTGATAAAGTACACGGGGTTATTTCAATCTTCTTGTATTTATCGAGGCTTGTTTTGTGACCAGTTTTGGAGAAACTTCTGTGAAGTATTGAGAAGAAGGTATACTATTTTGTGTTTGGGAGAAATGCTCTACAGATACTTGTTAGATTCATTTGATTCTTAAGGTCTTTTAGTTTCTCTGTTTAGTTTCTGTCCTGATGATGCCGAGAGTGAGGTGTTGAAGTCTCCCACTGTGTGAGGACTGTTGTGTGATTTAAGCTTTAGTAATGTTTCTTTTATGAATGTGCAGGCCCTTGCATTTGAGGCATAGATGTTTAGAATTGAGGTGTCATCGTGATGGATTTTTACTTTGATGGTATGATGTGACCTTACCCATCTTTGATGAATTTTGGTTGAAAGTCAATTTTATTAGGTATTAAAATTGCTACACAGCTTGCTTCTTAGGTCTGTTTGCCTAGAAAATCATTTTCCAGCCCTTTACTCTGAAGTAATGTCTATCTTTGATGTTGAGGTGTGGTTTTTTGGTACACAGAAGAATGGTGGTCCTATTTCCACATCCATTCTGTTAGTCTGTGTCTTTTTAATAGAGAATTGAGTCCACTGATATTTAGAGATACTAATGACCAAAG
Organism: Rattus rattus; assembly: GCF_011064425.1. Taxonomy (NCBI): domain Eukaryota; kingdom Metazoa; phylum Chordata; class Mammalia; order Rodentia; family Muridae; genus Rattus; species Rattus rattus. The sequence continues at coordinate 19,679,183 of NC_046161.1, read as the reverse complement.
ATTGTTAATTCTTGTAATTTTCATGTTCTTGATTATAGTGTGTATGTATATGTTTGTGAGAGAGGGTGGACTGAGAGAGAGACTCTTCTTTTAATTTTGCTGGTGGGAAATTTATTTCTTGTATTTTCTTGGGTCTAGTTAGCCTCATTGGATTGGAGTTTTCCTTCTAGTATCCTCTGTAGAGCTGGATTAGTGTGAAGACATTGTTTAAATTTGGTAATATATTTTTTTCTCCATCTCTGATAACTGAACGTTTGGCTGTATAGTTGTTTAGGCTTACATTTGTGGTCTCTTAGGGTCTGGAAGACATCTGCCCAAGTCCTTCTCTGTTGAGAAGCCAGGGGTAATTCTGTATTCTTAAATATTACTTGACCCTTTCCCTTGCAGACTTTAATATTATTTATTTGTTCTGTAATTTAGTAGTCTCATTATTTTATGACAGGATGATTTTTCTTTTCTGGTCCAATCTATTTGGTGTTCTGTAGGCTTCTTATATGTTTATAGGTATCTCTTTCATTAGGTTAGGAAATTTCTTCTATGATTTTGTTGAAAGAATTCTGGCCTTTGAGCTGGGAATCTTCTATTTATATTATTCTGAGATTTGGTATTTTTATAATGTCCCAAATTTCCTGGATATTATACATCATGAGCGTTTCAGGTTTTGCATTTTTTGACCAATGTACCAATTTCATCTAGCATATCTTCTATGCCTGAGACTCTTTCTTCTATCTCTTGTACTCTGTTGGTGATGCTTGCATCTGTAGTTCCTTTCTCTTTCCTAGGCTTTCCATCTCCACGATTGCCTTGGTTTGGGTTTTCTTTGTTGTTTCAATTTCCATTTTCAGTTCTTAAGCAGTTTTATTCCCTTTCTTCACTTGTTTGTATTTTCTTATATTTCTTTAAGAACTTATTCATTTCCTCTTTAAAGGCCTCTATTATCTTTATAAGACTGGATTTTAGGTCGTCTTCTTGTTCTTTGGCTGTGTTAGGATATCATAGGCATTTTGTAAGTATTTTATTGAGAATTTTTTGATTTATGTTCACTTGAGAGATTGGTTTGTAATTTTCTTTTTGGCATGTCTTTACTCAGTTATGCTGGCTTTGTAAAAAGAGTGTTGAGAAATTCTTCCCTTCTCTATTTTGTAGAGTAGTTTGAGAAGCATTAATATGTTAGCTCCTCTTTAAAGGTCCTACTGAACTTATCAGTGGCTAATTTGGAGAAATTTTATTATGCTTTAATGCTACTACTGGTTACAAATCCGTTTGTTATTTATTTAATTTTTATTTAACCTATGAATGTAGTAAGTCATTCATTTGTTTTAGATTTTTTTTGACATTATTGGCTTTCAAGGTGTTTGCTAAAGATTTTTTGAACTACATTGGAATCTGCTATAATGTCTTCATTTTCATCTCTAAATGTGTTATTTTGAATCTCTTTATATTACTCAGTTCAGCTATGGGATTGCCAACATTGTTTATTTTTTTAAGAAACTAGCATTGTTTACTTGATTATTTGCATTTTTATTGTTATTGTCCTTCACAGAAAAAGGGGTTGGGGGAGCTCACATTTAAATGCAAAAGACTTTACATAGTCAAACAAATTCTGAGCAAACAAAATATGGAGATATCACCATAGCTGGTTTTAAATTATACTACATAAATAGTATAATTTCAAATCATAGTAATAAAAATAGCAGGGTATAAATACCTCTACAAACTTTCCAACAGGCCAACCTGACAGAGATATTTTCTTAGTTGAGATTCTGTTTTTCTAGATGACCTTAGCTGGTGTCAAATTGACAAAAAAGTACTACACATGTCTTCATGTAGAAGAATGAAATTAGAACAAAATTCAGTTCAAATTTATCAAAAATTTTAATCTAAGACAAGAAACTCTGAAACTAATAAAGCTTTCTCAACTTGTGACTCAAGATCACTTTGGGGGTTAAATGACCCTTTCATAGGGGTTATGTAAGACCATTGGAAAACATAGATATTTAGACATTTAATCATAATAGCAAAATTAGTTTTGAAGTAGCAATAAAAATAATTTTATGATTTGGATCACAACAACAAAAGGAACTACATTAGAGGGTTACAGCATTAGGAATGTTGAGAATCACTATGTTAGAGGGAAAAATCCTTCGATATGAAAGTATAGTAAAGACTTTCTGAATAGGACTTTGTTGGACCAGGAAATAATTTCAAAAATTTATAAATGTAATCTCATGAAATTAAAACTTTCTATATAACAACAGAAGTAATCAAGTGAAGAATCAAACAAAAAATGGGTGAAAATTTTTTGCTAATGATGCACCTGAGAGAAAAATGAATATTTTGAGAGCTGGAGTGATGGCCCAAATGTTACAAGCACTGGCTATTCCTCCAGAGGTCCTGAATTTAATTCCCAGCAATCACATGATGGCTCAGAACATGTATAATGAGCTGGTGCCCTTTTCTGGCCTCCAGGCAATCAAGCAGGAAAAATGTTGTATACATAACAAATAAAATAAAAAAATCTTTTAAAAAACTTTTAAAAATCACTTTAAAAAATTAAGAATATTAATATTTTGATTCTAAAAGAACTAATAAAATTTCAAACAACCCAGTCAGTAGATGTCCTAATAAAATGAATAGAGAGTTCTCAAAAGATGAAATAAAATGGAAAATAAACATAGAATATTCACCATCACTAGCCACTAGAGTAATGCAAATTAAAACTATACTGAGATTATATCTCACATATTGGTCAAAATGGCAATTGTTTAAAAAAATAGCAAGTGCTAATGAGGATGCAGACAAAAGGAGTCTATGACTCACCGCTGGTGTGAATGCAAACTAGTTCAACCACTGTGGTAATGAGTATGGAAGTTCCTCAAAAAAACTAAGAACAGATCTAGAATATGACCCAACTATATCATTCCAATGTATTTATCCAAAGGACTCCAGGTCAATATGTCACAGCTATTTATCAATGTTGTTGCCTCACAACAACCACGTTGTTCATGTCAACAGAGAAAATTAATAAAGAAAATTATATGAGAAAACCAGTTAGTTTGCCTGCCCAGTGTCTCCTCTTCTTCTGTTTCCCCAGATCTAATGCCAGGTTGCAGTGGTTTCAACTATCACATACAAAAAAGCAAAAACTAAAGCAATTTTACTACCAGGAAACACTCAGTCATCAAATGCTCTGAAAATCCTAAGGGTAACAGAAGCCAAGGAATAAAACATCAACCCAGCCAGAAGCTGAAAAGAACCCAAATGCCCTTCAACAGAGGAATGGATTAAAAAAAAATGTAGTACATCTACACAATGGAGTACTACTCAGCTATCAAAAACAATGACTTCATGAAATTCATAGGCAAATGGAATGAACTAGAAAATATTATTCTGAGTGAGGTTACTCAATCACAGAAAAACACACTTGGTATGCACTCATTGATAAGTGGATATTAGCCAAAAAATTTGAATTACCCAAGATGCAATCCACAGACCACAGGAAGCTCAAGAAGAAGGATGACCAAAATGCAGATGCTCCCACTCTTTCTTAAAAGGGGAAAAAATATCCATAGGAGGGGATATGGAAGCAAAGTTTAGAGCAGCGACTCAAAGAATGGCCATTCAGAGCCTGCCCCACATGTGGCCCATATATATACAGCCACCAAAACTAGATAAGATTGATGAAGCTAAAAATGCATGCTGAAAGGGATGGGATATAGATCTCTCCTGAGAGACACAGCCAGAGCATGTCCAATACAGAGGTCAACGCTAGCAGCAAACCACTGAACTGAGAACAGGACCCCCTTGGGGGGAATTAGAGGAAATATTGAAAGAGTTGAAAGAACTTGCAACCACATAAAAACAACAATGCCAACCAATCAGAGCTTCCAGGGACTAAACTACTACCAAAAGACTAGACATGGACTGACCTAGGGCTCCAACTGCATATGTAGCTGAGAATAGCCTTGTTTGGTCACCAGTGGAAGAGGAATACCTTGGTCCTGCCGAGGTTGGACCCCCAGTGCAGGGGAATATGGGGGGGCAATAATGGGGATGTATGAGGGGAATACCCCTATGGGGGAGGGAGGAGGGGAGGGAATGGGGGCTTATGGACAGGAAACCGGGAAGGGGAATAACATTTGAAATGTAAGTAAAGAAATATATCTAATAAAAAATTTAAAAATAAATCAACCCAATGAAGACAACTCCAGAAATCAGCATCCAGACCTGTCATCTTCCCAATCTCAAATGCCCTGAAACCAGTGTAAAAACACAATCAACAGCAGCCAGGGCACTGTGTCACCCCAGAGCCCAGCTATCCTACCACATCAGGTCCTAAAGATCCCAAACAGAGCTGGAGCACAAGGAAAAGTCCTTAAAACATCCAGTATGAAGACGATGGACATCCTTAAAGCGGAACTTAATAATCTTTTAAAGTAATACAGGAAAACACAAACAAGTAGTGTAAGGAAATAAATAAAACTTTTAAAGACATGAAAAATGGGGCTAGAATCAATAATGAAAACCCAAAGTGAGGTTATTCTGGGTGTGAAAATTTGGCAGGGATTTGACTTTGGGCTAAGACAAAGAAGTAGGCTCAAGGAAAATAACCTGAGAAATGTGTTCTTTGTGTTTTGATGAGTCTTCTTAAGACCTGGAATGCAGTAATCATGGGACCTTTGTTTATGTTTTGTTTGTTCCTTAACTTCTTGTTTATGCCTTGTTTGTTCCTTGACTACTTTGTTTATCCCTTAGAACTGAGGATATTCCTTGCATGTACCTAGAATGATATAAAAGCAGACTGGAAAAAAATAAACCTTCAGAACTGGCTGAAGTCATGTTATTGTGTTGTCTAATAGTCTTTTTCTTTTTAATCCTCACTCCCTCCCTCGAGACTCTGTTGACTGAGCTGGCTTGGTCACATCTAGCCCCTACTATTGAGTCAGGGTCAGTTGGAGGATATGGGAAGGAGAAACAGAATGGTTCTAACAGGAGCAGCAAACGTTCACCACACTGGTAATACTGTACACTTAGTTATAGAAGACTTTCTAGCATGGCAGACATCAAAGTTCTGTGCCTTTCTTATGCCAGCACTAGACTTTGGTAGAAAACCAACATGCAGTCCCATCCTAATAAATACATCTGCATTGCTCAAGCTGACCTCTGTGTTTTCCTTTTAACCCCTGCTTCACAGCACTGTATGACTACACATCTCTTACTGAGTCCCTTGGCTAGAAAACAACTCAGGAAGCCTTAGGGTGGTTGCTGTATCTTAAGGTATCTACTCTTTTCTCTGACCAGAAGGGACAGTGAAGAAGGCAGAGTGAGTTTTGATGCTTAGGGGAGGGGGCATTTGACCCCTCCAGCAGCAGCAACATCTCCATGCCCTCTAGTCCAATACTTCCACGTGGTGTAAGGTTTACCAGTTGTCTATCTCAGGCCCCTTTGTGACGTTCTGCATTCTCTCCTTGCTTTTTGAAATCTAATTTTTAAAAATACTCTTTTTTTTTCTGGATCAATTACAGATTTGTGTGAACTTTTTTAAATGTTACCAAAGTAATTCTATCTCAGCTGTGTGCCCTAGGTAATAGTCAGGAGGCTTGAACTAAGGGATAGTCTATTTCTTATGCTGGGACCTCAAGGAGGCTGGAAGAATTGCCTGATGAGTCAGCTTGGCCATCTGTTGATCTTAGGTGTTTCCAGCTAAGCCCACCACACTAGTCTACATTTTGCTTCTCTGGAAAGTATAAGAACCAACTTTGGTGAGAATGATTGGGGCCCAGAGAAGACTAATATTCTATATGACATTTCTAGGTCACAAATTTCAAGGAGAAAAAAGGTTCTCTGGCAAATAAAAAAAAATGTTGTGTTCCCCTATCTGGCATTTTAAATCTATACCAATAGAAACAAACTCCTGACCACTCTGCAATCTTCTGTCACAGAGCATTCCTAGGACATACACAAAGAAAGCTAGAACGTGCCAGATTCTGAGCCACGCCCTCTCCAATGCCATAGTCTTACCCCTGACTTCACATGAGGATTTTTATCCTTCTATGATCTTTATATACATTTAAATATGTTTCTGTTTTAAAGAGCCTCAGACCTGTGGGAGCTTGTTCTAAAAGAAGTGGATGATAAACGCCTCCATATTTTCTATATATAAATGTCAGCAAAGCTTAAAAAAAAATCAGGCACACAGCCTGCCAGGATTCATCTCTTGGAAATGACAACAGAGGCTGCCTCTGACTTCAAAGCATCTAATTTGTAAGTTGTTCCACCACTTTTGTAAAGGGCAAGCAGGGGGAGGGGTGCTAGAAGGAGTTATCCAATCTCATTAGCATTTTCACAGTGATTTAATGAGGATGGATTCTCTTCATTTTACAGCCCATGAAACAGAGGTTCAGAAAGACTAAGCAACTTTTTCAAGGTCATATTAGGTGTTAATAATGAACCTGGAGTATAAAGCTGCTTCTCTGTGACTGCCAGTGTTGGGTTCTTAGCTCAAGCTGCAGGAGGCTGGTGAAGTTAGCCAGAAGTAGACAAGAGTGCTTTGAGCAGAAACCATCAAATCAAAATGGGGGAAAAAAATCACTTGGGTTTTTCATCTAGAAAAGGGAAGAGCAAGGCTGAACAATAACAACAGAAACAAAGGACGGACACCTGGTATCATCAGATAGACCCGTTCTCTTCCGCCCCACTCTGATATTGTTTTTCTCTTTCTCATCTGTATGGTTTGGAGTGATTTAAAGTCTACCCTCCATCCCAAGTACGGGAAACACACTGTGAGTCCTAATATTAACTATTGATTTGATAGAATTTAGAATCACCTGGGAGACATGGATAGGAGGGTGTTTCTAGACTGAGGTAAAGACCGCAGACTGTGTGTACAGCACCATCCCATCTATGGCTACAGTAAAAAGCAGAAAGCAAGAATGGGATTTTGCTAAGCAAAGTCCAGGGTCTCAGAGAAATCTGCTGTGGAGCCTGGAGGGATCAGTACCTGGGCTTCCCCTCCTTCCTATTCACACACAGCACAGAGGTCTACTGGTAGAAAAGAATTCTTTCTGAGATAGTGTGTCTTTGTCTGATTTCCCAGCATGCAAATAACAAACTCTATAACAGAGAGGTAGAGTGTCACAAGGAATTGTGAATCTATTTCTGTGGGGGAGGGGATAAAGGGGAAAGAGAGCAGAGAGAATATTCATCTCTCCCTGTTTCTTGACTGCAGATCTAATATGGCCGCCTGCCTCTTAGTCTTGCAACAGTTAATTTACATCCTTAAATGGTGAATCAAAACAACCCTTTTTCTTAAATTCAGATATTTGGTCAAAGGAATGAGAAAAGTAACTAAGACACACATTAAGAGCCATTCTAGGCTCCACGTCAGCTTGCCAGATTGGGTGAAGGCCGACAGAGAAGCTGGTGCCCTTCTCCTCAAAAGGAGAATGTAGCAGTAGACACATTGTAGAGGTCTAGTCTAGGCTTTTTATGCCATGAGCACAGCAAGGAACAGCAGGTCTTCAGGGTTTTTTACTTCATCTGATTGACTCTGTATCCCTTTGATTCACCAAACATTGAGCATACCCCTACCACAATTTGGTGTCCTGTTTTTTAGTTCTAGTTCAACCAATTTGTATTGTGAATCTTCTTTTAGGATAAGAACATCTAAGTCAATATTAATCTGCATAAATAAACCCAGATCATATCTTGTATGAAAAGTTTAAAAAACATGGCTTTTCGAAGGTCGACCAGTTGCTCATATAGATAACAGCTTAAGTTACAGAGCAGAGACCAGAATCTAGGTCAGTTGGGTTCCCAATTACACAGCGTTCCCACTATGTCACTAGTCAGCAAACTTTATAAATTTCCAAGCATTATGTATTTTAGGTGTTATGGATCTTACTGTCCAATCACACCTACTCAGCTCTGTCCTTAGAGCACAAAAGCCACCTTAGACAATTTGTAAATAATAAGCAGGCTATGAGCCAATGGAACATGATTTATAAAAACAAGCAGTTGGCCAGATTTGACAGTCAGTTATTATTTTATCCTCTCTTAGTTGATTTTATTAGTTATTTATCTCTCTTAGAGAGCAAAACCTTGATTTCCCCATGTCATTGTCCATACCTAGTTTTCCTATTGCTCTATAATTCCTTCTGAAGCCCAATACCAAGGTCTTTTTACCTTTTCTTTTCCTAAAATGTAATTCTATGCAAGAATCAGAAGTCTAAAATCAGTGCTGAATTTTACCTCTGTCTTCTATTATAGTAAAATTTATTATACTCATAGAAAAGCATGCATGCTGCCCCCAAAGGAGGAATTACATATGTACTAAGAAAAACTACATGAGGGAGTGCTCCAGAAGGCCTTCATTTGCATTATGGCTCTAACGGTCAGAATCTTGGAGAACAAGAGGACTTGGGGCTTTGTGCCAGGAAACCTCAGACTTGAGTTAGCAACAACTGGCATCTTCTTGGCCATGCAGCCATCTTGGCCTAAGCACTTAAAGTATCTGAAGGACAGAGAACAAGACCCGAAGCATGACATCTTTTAGGACATATGCCAAGCTCTGGAGCCCTCCACTTCCCCACTGGTATCTTCTCTTTGAAGACACGAAAGGCTGTCCAACTAGATTAGTGTGACTCCATTGCCTACGCAGGATCCTCCCTGAGCAAAGTTTTTATCTGCTATGAGTCAGATGATATTCTGAGTACTGGAGGAATGTCACATAATAAAACAACATCTCTGCTGTCATGAAATAACATTTAGTTGGAGAAAGAAGAGACAAAAACAAATGAATAGATCTGTTAGAGTTTGCTGTTTTATGGTAAGTATGTAGCATGTGCTTCAAGGTTGATGCTTAAAATTCCACATCCTCCTAATGGGACAGATGATGTATGTTCACATAGTAGAAGAGGGGGATGGTGCAAATTTAGTCCTTTAATCTCTCCAGAAGTCACTAAGCAATTCATGAGGGCAATCTCTCACGAATTAATTATTGCCTAAAGGCTTAAAATCTTTATTAAATTGTGTTTTTTATTAATAAAAGGTTTACATTTTTATGTGTGTGACTGTCTTGCCAGCATACATGTCTGTGTACCACATGGAAGTCTGGTACACACAGAGACCAGAAGATCCCCTAGAACTGGAGTCAGAGACAGTTGTAAGCTGCCATGTGGGTGATGAGAATCACCCCAGTTCCTCTGGAAGAGCAAACAGTGCTATTCGCCACTAGAGACATCTTTCCAGTCCCTGAACATTAAGGGTTTTATTCTTATTTACATCATCTGCATTAAATCATTCCTTTTTTCCATTCAGTCCCTACAAATCCCTCTCATGTACGCCCTTGCTCTCAATTTAATGGCCTCTTTTTAATTATTACTTTATGTATATAACTATGTATACATATATATTCCTAAATATATAAATACAACTCACTCTTTCCATTTAATGGTATTTGTGTTTCTATGTTTTAGGGAATATTAAATTTTAATATGAATGAATTTCGGGACAGATATAAATGTTCAGAGCAGAAAGGGAGGAAGGTACCAAAGTATTCAAGCTTTTCTGGGTCTCGGGAAGGATTTGGGATTTTATTCCGAGTGAAAGGAATGGCTATTGGGTTTTGAGAATGAGAAAGTGATATAATGATAGGATTTTAAAGAATTAGCCTGGTTGTGTTTTGTAGCAGGGCTAGGGGCGGGGTCAGGGTTAGAGAAGAGGAATCAAAGACAGAAATGAAAGCCTCATCAGGAAACCATTACTATAATCTAGTTAGGAGATGTGGAGCGTTTGATGGTAGCTATGGGGATGGGGAGAGGTGACCAGCTTCAAAGATATTGTCCTAGTTGCTTGTCTTAGCGCTGTGACAGAATACCTGACACAAGCAGTTTAAAGAGAAAGGGTTTGTGTTGGCTTACAGTTCACAGGGTATCCAGGCCATCACAGTTGGGAAGGTGTTGGCAGGAGCAGGAGGTGACTGGTCACAGAATATGAATTTTGATATGCTTTCTTCTTTACTTTTTAGGAATCTCAGTCCATAGAATGGCACCACCACACATTTAAAGTGGGACTTTCTACCTTAACTTTACTGAGATAGTCCCTCACACATATGTTCAGAGGTTTGTTTCCATATAATTCTAAATCCTATCAAGTTGGCATTTGAGATTAACCATCCCAGATATCTTACAAACTAGACTCCGGGTAAGTTACACATGACTGGAATGTGGGATGATGGTAAAACACAAAGATGACCCTTAGATATTGCTATCTGTCACATCTTATCCACAAGTCCTTTCCTTCTAACAGATGCTGTGACAACTAACTGCCATGGGTATGGGATGGCAGAATCTGGCCTCCACAACTTCTATTTCTTGTCCCCTGCATGAGAGCTTTGTGGCCCCTGTACAAGGTCCTTTTAAGACATTACTTAGCCACTCAAACCTGTCAGGCTCAGGAAGTTAGGTCCTCAGAGGTGATTTGACCAGTGAAAGCTTGGTAACAGATAAATAATATTATCAGCCCAGCTATTTAAAGACTGAGGACTCTCCAGGACCACTCTCTGTCTATTTCACTCTTCCTAGGGTCTTTCCATTGTTCCCCGGATTCTCTTCCAAAAGGAAATTCAAACTCCCAGAATATCAAGAGTTCAGCTTATGGTCATAAAAGCCGACAATGTTCATTGGCTCTCCAAGTGAAGGGCTGGTGTATGGCTTAGTAGCACAGGGCTTGCCTACCACAAATGTGGGACTCTATGTAAGACTTCCAATATCTGCAAAACAAGACAAAAATAGAACAAAGAAAAATGAATAAAAAAATCTCCAGGTGGCAAAGAGGCTGTCAGATACACCTGAGTCTGGAATTCAGAAAAATGTATTTAACAGACCGGGCTACCTGTCTTCAAGGCTCCCTGCATTGGTAAATGGTTGGGGCCCCACTTTCCCTGGTTCCATCACCAAGACAACACCTTCATATCCCATTATTCCCTTCACAGGCGACTCCTTCTTGCAGTGCAAAAGGAGATGATGGAGTAGCGGTGGAAGGACAATTAGTACTCGCTGCTTCATGGTGGAGGTGTTTCTCTCTCCTCACTGTATTCTAACTCGGGTGGCTTTGGTGTTCTCACAGCTAAGCAGAGTCACAGCAATATGAAAGCTCATGTAAGGTCAGCATGGCCACCATACACAATGACATTATCTGCTGGAAGCCCTTCTGATTTGTTAAGATCCCCACTGGGCTTTCAAAGAAAGAGAAGGAAAATGAAACTGAGATGCTGTCCAGAGAGAGAAGGCGGGCAGACTAAGCACCATGGTGCTCTGAGGTTTCACAGCTCCTCCTATATAGTCCCCCACCCAGTTCTAGCCTGAGCCTGAATTGTCCAGGCACTGCAGAGAAAGGACATGGCTTCTTTTTACTTCTATTTAATCTGCTCAAGTAAAAACTGCAGTCTCTAGCCATTACACATCTTCATGCTCCAGGCACGCTGTCCCCGGCACTTTGTGGAACCCATTTGGAAAATTCACCCATAAAAACATTCCACTCGCCTGCATTATACACAGAGATTTGCAATGTCCTCCTTCGTGCAAAGGAGAAGAACTCACCCTGGGGTACCAGTTTTAATAACGCGTAATTAGACCAATTTGTAGTGAGCCGAGGTTTCCAGTCTGCAATTTGACAACGCAGCTTGAGCTGCGTTTTTGTGTTCATGAATTTCTGTGTCTCAAACAAAAGGTCAAATGGAACATAAAACTCTATCCAAAGGACTCCTGAAGGAGTCCTGTGTGTGTGTGTGTGTTTTATTCTACTTTGTTTTTCAAATGTCATTATTGATGCCGTGAGGATGGTGGTGAGAGCTAGGTCCTCCTGTAGTCATGTTCCCAGTAAAGAGCAGGAAGGTACACAGGACTGGCGCCCTCCTTATTCAGGTCTAAACAGGAGCTCAAGGCCCTCTTTTCTAAGGGGCTGGAAAATGACTTCTACCACAGAACGCTAACAACAGCTAAAACAGTGAAGCATCCATCTGCAAAGTAGGCCATCTTGTCTTGGAATGGCAAATACATTTTAAATACCAGTAGCTTATTTTGTCCATAATAAAAATTTCAAATAATCAACTTATAAAAGGAAAATGTTTTAGGGGGCTCATCGTTTTGGAGACTGAAGCCCAGGACCTGTGGGTTGGTTGCTTTGAAACCGACACATTTTTTTCTCATGGCAGAGGATATAGCAGAGAGTAGCTCAATGTGTGTCTAGGAAGCAAACGAGGAGGAGGAGAGATTTGGGGTCCCACTCTCCCTGATGACGTCAGATCTTCCACCAGTTCCTATCACTTAAGCATTTTCCCACCTCTAGTACATACCCCACTCTGGGGACTAAGACCTTAACACACTGAGCCTTTCTGGGCCATTCAAAACCCAAACGATGGCGTATCTTCTCCCTGCCTTGGAAAACTATTTCCTACGGTTATATCTTAAGGTACGCAGGACAGTTGATGTCGCCGAGCTGCACTTTGATGCTCAATCTCTGAAATCTCATTAGGGACCATTATCAGGGAAAGCTTTTAAAATGCACTCATTTTCCTGCAGAGAAACTCTGAGGTCACTCAGCATAAGAATTGTGATGTGGGTCAGGAGCCAAGAGAGGGCAGAGCGGAATAATTTTTTTTTCCTCCCGTGAATCCAGACCTTCTGCCAAAAGGTGGAAAGAGTGTTTGACTGTCAGATGAGTTTCTGTAGCAAACAGATCCTGCCACCTACGTTGGTCCAGTGGGTAGCATACTAAGTCGATGTCCCTGGGAGCTGCAAAAGGCTTGCCAGCCCTTGGAGAGTTCCCTTCTGATCGTATACATCACCTAAATGCCTTAGACCGAAGAACTGGTTAAATGTGGAAGACATAAAGAAAACAAACCCTATGCTACTTCACTGTGATCATGAAGACCTCCAAAGAGCAAATTGAAGAGGTTGTGGGTCAGCTGCAAAAGTGCCAGAGAAGAGGGGAGGCTGATAGGCTGCCGGAAGGAGGCAAGTTTAGAAATGGTGCAGTAGGTGATGAGGAAAAGAACAGGTGACTCCCCTTCATTCCTTCAGAGGAGAACGGCCAGCAAAAAACAGTGTGGAAGGGTCCAAGAAGGGCACTTAGACGGAGGAGGCACAGCAGCAGCCGATGTGAAAGCCATTCCTATCCTTGTGAGCTCCTAAGAAGCCACACTGTGACCGTTCGTTCCTTTTAGGGGCAGAACTGGCATTGACCTTGGATATTCTATTCTACACCCTGATTTCTTCTTCTGGAAACACTAAGAACCTTTTGTCTGTGAGGGAAGTTCCTCTTGCCCAAAGGGTTCACTTTCTACTCAGAGCAAGCCTAAGCCCAAGGGATCCTTAGAGATCCCCTGGTAATCCTCTGTACGCATGCGTAAGGTCTGACTGCCTGCTCACTGCCCAAGGACCAGACTAGTCAAACTCGGCCCATACAATCCCAATATTCATTCCATCGCTTCAGTGAGAAGGATAGCTAGGGTCTCGTCTCCCAGCTAGCTAGCCATTTGGGTGCTAGCTCACCACTCTGAGAGAGGGCAGGAGCAGCTTCTTAGATTTCAGGACCCCATTCACATGTGTAGTTAGGATTTGAGTCTCAGAACTACATTTCATTTCCTTCCGGTGGTTTAAAGGTGACACAGATAAAGTCGTATCTGTAACAAGCCCTGCCGAAGCAGCCCCTCTCAGGCTGTGGTGCAGGATCTCAGTGGCATCCCTGCTACTTAAGCACCCAGAATCCTGTCAGCCTTCACTTCATATTCATATGTATATATATATGTATATACATATATATATATATAAAATGTGAGTCTGTGTAGAAAAGCAGAAATGAATGAATGAAGTTGCATACATAGCATATAAATATGATAAATGTTATGATATATGTAAAAGGTGACATGCATATATATTGTTTAAGCAGAGATTTCAATATGCTTGTCCTCATAACCGGGTAGGTAATCCACACAAGTTAGTCATACAAGTAAAAATCACAGATACAATTTAAAAACAAAAGACATCCTGCTTTGGAAAATGGCACTGAAAATTCATGCACTTGGAACAAATTGGAAATAATAAAATTTACATTCGAGAAGTGAGATTAAATAGAACTTGAATCTATTAGAATGTAAAAGTCCCCAAGTTTGCAAATTATTTTGTTTTATTTTATTATCATGCTTTGTTAGAACAAAAATTAAAATCGGTTATACCATATTGTTCCCTGACACTTTTATAGTTTTCTACAAAGTAAAATTAAAGGAAAGAAATACCAATTTCAAAGAGAATTATTAGGGGCGTAGGGGAACAAAACAAAACAAAAAGTAGTCCTTCCATCTTTTGTTGTCTTCCGGGTCTTCAAACAAAAGGAAGACGCTGATGGTTTCGGTGGGAGCCCCTGGAACAGCAGGATAGGAACCCTGGCCCCAGGCTAACACCCTCTCCTTGCTGCCTTCTCTAACCTAAGGCCATCCAAGCCAAAACTACAGAATGCAAAAACGAAGTATTTCAAGTTTGTCTTCAGTTGCTGAGGTCTCAAAGGGCAAGCATTGCCCATTTGCGCTCTGTACTCTCCTGCAAGGACCTCTGAGTGGGGTACCCAGCCGTTCCCAAGCCCTCTGAAAGACTCTCCTCTCCCCAACACAACTTAATAAAGAAGAGACTTGGGACAGCTCTTTGGAATCATTAGCTAAATGGTTTGCAGGGGCTGCATGGCTCTATTGAAACAAACATCGTCAAATATCATGAGATCAACAGAACGGAGGATGCTTCTCTGTGTGATCCACAGTCCATCCTGTATGGTCCCGGCTCCCAACTGTAGCTCCAGATGTGTTGGAATGGCGGACGCTGTGGAGAATCCTGTCATCCAATCCTTCCTTTTCCTTCCAGCTCTCATTTTCTTTTTCCTCAGCCATTTAGCACAGAGAACAAATGAAGTGAACACACAGGGTCAGTAGAAAGTCTCCCTGGTTTGACTGTCTTTGAGTTACATAGCCAGACCACGTACTGAGTGAGAATCCCCTTTAGAAAAGCAAGAGCAATGAAGAAGTCACGTGTTCCACCACAAGGCGCCTACCCCCAGTGCACAGGGGCACCAACCTGCCTACTATAAGCTACTTCCTCCTCTGATGTGATGCCCATTTCAACACTGAGGCCAAGAGAGGCTGGCTGTTCTGGATCTGATCTTTAAATTCCATGACAAAAGAACGAAATGAATAGCGTTTATACTCTTGGAGTCAAAGTTAATTTCCTCACCCCCCCCCCTGAAAACATTTTCTAAAGCCACAGACTTCACTGTTCAGTGACCCTTAGGGGAAGTACATAATAATCCAAGTCCCAGCCAGAAGCAAAGGCATCTTATATAAGTACTCAAGGCTCAAGATGACTCATGGTTCAAAGTAATTAAAACAAGACAGAATTGGTCCAACAGAACTCTCTGTGAGCTGTGAATCCAGGACCTTTATCCCTGGGTATGACCAGAGTGGTGACGTTGGCCATCAGGACCAGCTGTTTGGACCATAAGTGCCCTTTATTCCATTGGGCCACATCTTAGTCAACAAATAGAGAGCTGAAATGTATGCTCCGTTCAGAACACTTGCTCTATTCTGTTAAAATGAACACTAGCCTGGGGTTTGTAACTGCAGCCCTCACGGTGCACAGAACACTGGGGCTTGGAAGGAACACCCACCAAAGGCCCCTTCCTCTTTCTTCCAGACAGGTCAAAGAAATAGACACACAAAGACAGAGAAAGAGCCATCTCGATAGGGTGCCCCAACTCAAAACTCTCAGGTATGAGATGTCTTGTCATGTCTCTGCTGCAGGTCTTAGACCCCAGCAGCTCCTGAAGCCTGCATTCCCTTGAATCACAATGTCTTCTAGCCTCTCTCTGTTTAGTTACCAGAGCCTTAAATGCTCAGAATACTTCATTCCTGCCAATATGCAAGCATGCTTTCCCAGGCAAACACAAACACTGTAGAAACACACACACACACACACACACACAAACACACACACACACACACACACACACACACAACTTTTGCACAGTAAAGTCAACTAGCTCTAAATTCCTTTCAGTTGTGGCTTCCTCTGCAAGCTTTCTCTCAAAACAGGAACCACAGAGAGCTTGGGCAGTTTCTACGAGAAATTGGAAAACTACTGCCCTAGAGTTTTTCCTAAGGACCCTGGGATGCCTGGGTAGGGTGCCCTTCTAGACTGAAGATACCTGGTACCTTCTCTGCCCACCCCCGCCACACACACACACTTATGCACACTTCTCTTCATGCCCCTCTGTGTCACAGCCACAGAACACATTCTAAATACCTCCCCTCTGCCTCGTACATTCTTCCTACCCTTCAGGGCTCATCTCTAAACAAAAATCACCCTCCCTTATCCCTGCTCATTCACCTTTCAAACTTAGGTTGCTCAGCGTAATCTGCAAGGAAAGGACAAATAGGATGGAATTCATGCGTGTTTAAGTCATTTAACTGTCTGGTTAAACTGCTTGGCTGCCTAGGTCAGGGTCGGCATAATTACCCGCCCTACTTTCTTTTCCAGCCACTCTTCTCAGACAGTTGAATGCTGTCCCTTGTTCAGAATTAAAACCCCGGGTCCCCAAAGGTTTGCATGTAAGGATTTAGAATCAGAGCCTGCTCTTGTTTGCTCCTGAGAGTCATGTGGGGAGGAGACTGTTAATTAAAATATCCTGGTGCTTGTCCCCCAAGGCAGTTCCTTCCATACTAAGTGCTTCCCAGAGCACATGCTGGTGCCTGTCAGATCCGGATGGCTGGGAGTGACGAGGAGTGACTGGTGAAGTGGATGGGAACTCCACAAAGCACAACAAGCTCCTCTCAGTCCACACAGAGCTGTCAGCAGCCTGAGGCGGCTGTTCCTCAAGCTGTATTTACTTATTCAAGAGAGTTTCACTGACCCTGCCAGTTAATTAGGGTGACATATTCGTGGATGTTTGTTGATCCCTTCTCTGTACATCTGAAATATTTCATAAAAATTTCCTGTCAGAGTAGTTTATTCATCTTCAAGGCCAAATAAGGGCTCTGTGTGTGTGTGTGTGTGTGTGTGTGTGTGTGTGTATGTGTGTGTGTGTATGACTGTGTCTTTCCTGTATGTGCTGGGAGGACCTTCTAGTATCCTATTTGTAAACAAGAAGTTAGGACATGGTGACAACTTTGACCTGAAGAAGTGGTGGCTTTCAGCATGCTACTGGTTCGATTGATAAAAAGTCAATAATATCAAAGACCCACTTTTCTTCTTAGTCCAAACGTTTTGGTCAGAATGTTCAAAGGCTTTCACAGACACAGGAAGAGGACTCACTAGGCCCCAGCCAGAATCCGAATTGCATTTGAACTTCCTCAATGGTGTTTCTTTTTCGTAGGATTCAGTATTCACAGCTAACAGCAGAAGGAAGAGTGTTGCATCATGTGCAGCTGGAGCACTGTTGGCCCCTGCTTTATCTCTGTACTCACCACGGACCAACTCTCCCAATTCGCTTGGAAAAGGCACTCTAGAAGGATGTGGACATTTTTGTGTCACACCGCCTAACTCTGAGTGTTGGGTTTTGAGAATATCCATGTAAATAAAGCAGGTCTGCTCCTACTGTTATGTCCTGAGCGCTGGTGATGGCCAGACCAGAATACTCAGGTGACCTTTCTGCCGAGTTTTTCATTGTCTTCCATTAGCACATCAGGTTACACAGATCTATTGAAAAAAACCCTTTGCTCTATCTGATGTCTCTTTCTTCTTAGATTAAATTTTTAAAATGTACAGATGTTAATTTAATTCCTGGATATATCACACAATCGTAAACTCAAACCACCCAGAATGGTGAAATTGGTCCACATAAAAGAGCCTATCTCATTCATCTATCCTGATTGGCCATGATTAAAATGTGGGGAAAGGGGTTGGTTAGGCTTGGTGGGTAAAGTTAAGCAGGCTGTGATTGAATCATGAGATTAAATAACTGCCCATATTTCCTCTCTGCGGCCCTCATACAAGAAGAAAAAGCCCAGAGTGACCAAGAAAGGGTCTTGATATCAACCTAAAGGAAGCCGCTCAATTTACAGCAGCTGGAAACTAATCAGGACAGGAGAAGTAGTTTAGCCCATCGCTCCCATCAGAAGAAAGCAGAGTATAAGTCTGAAATATCTGAAAATCCCAGTGTTTCAGATTAATGATTACAGGTTTCTTGTGTCCTAAGTAGCGAGCAGGCCATAGGGGTAGGAATGTTCAGGTCTCTGAATCACCACCCTGCTCACTACACAACTAGTCCCTCTGGGTTAAAGAGAAGCTGGGGTGTGGCCCAGGTGTTCAAACATTGTTCATCAGGACACAGAGAGTTTGGTCCCAGGCGCATGTAAAGTGCTTCACTGCATGAAGTCCTTGGCTCTCTCAGGCTGCATACAGTGGGCAGGTTGCTCTCACTGTCATCAATCACTATGACACTGCACATTATCTTTGTACAGATCCAAACACAAAAGTATTCCAGGAAGAAAAAAAAATCCAAATTAGCACTTTAGGTGTCAAGAGTGCACGTAACGCCATCACATAAGCCTTTCATAAGCAACGGTAGTGTTCTAATATATATTTTAATACTTTCTATTGTCTGCTCAAAATATGTTTTATTTTAAAAGAAAAGGAATGTAAAGCATCTAAGTGATACCTAAATAAAATTATTATAACTTAGTTAATACAGCTAATTCATAAAAATACGATACAAGACACCAGGAATTAAAAACCGTGTTTGCTTAAATCTTAAGCCCTTTATTTACTACAATGCAGAACATTTTACTTTTCAATTTCAGTGAGTTGTGGGTGGGGCTTTCTGTTTTCGCTTTTTGACTTTTTTTTTTTTAATGTATCCAACAGAATACAAGAACCAATAACTGTTAGTAACATCAGTGAATTAGAACAAGTACAAAAACAAATCTCGTTTGGAATAAGGCTAAAACAACTGGTCAGCAGACCCTTCTCTCTTGCCCAATACCCACAACATGTGAATACCCACCAAACAACACCAGACAGGAAAGATACAGAATTGCCGAAGGCTTTCATTTTATACATCATGAGATAGTGACAAAACAGAGATGGCCCCTAGCCACTCAATGGATTTGCCAATCCTAAATTGCTCCGAGATTCTTTACATGTTGTGCAACGTTTCCTCCAAATAGATTTTCGTGTTTAATAAAAATGTCATCCAGACATCCTTTGACTTCAGTGGATGACGTACAAATGGTCATATCCATCGCACACACAAATAATGAGGAGACTCAGGAGATATGTGAAAATGAAAAGAAATAATTTGGCAGTATGCTAGGGAAAAATACACATTCCTTGGCAACTATCCAGTTTTGGAAGCCATATCCAGCTCTGACCCAGGGAAGTCTGATGGACTCCCCTCGGTTTGCACTAACTAGGGCCCATCCCCAATCCCATGCCATCTTTTTCTGGCATACATTCCAGTCTTTGGAAATATGAAATACCCCTAGATAAAGTACCCTCCTCCGAGACAATCTCACTCAAAGGTCCTGACGCAAATCTTAAATTAGTGCAGGCAGGCATGAGGGCTCCTAGGAAATGTCCCCAGAATGACACATGAATGCACTTGTTAAAGGTACCCGATGATGAGTCTACATGCCGTCTCATTAAATTAAAAGCACCTGTGTATTCATACAATGCATCCAATGGCTTACACATTAGGATTCTAGAAATAATACATGTCTTATAGCAAAAAATATACATATAATAATCCACCTATAGTTTATATAAATGATGAAATGTTTTGAATATATCTATATATCTATATATATGTACACGTATATACTCTGTGTATTTGCAGAATCAGGCACACAAATACTACAGTCCTTCATTGGCTCTTCCGTGTCTGTGTCAAAGACACTGGATTTCAAAGTCTTATGGACTAGAACAAAGGTCATCGCTGAGGACAGAGGACTGGCTTGATGCACCTTCCCTTATGAAGGACCAGATTTGCTGGGCAGTGGCACCCTGCGATGCACGGTTTATTACAGGGGCCGATCTCATTCCAGTTGTCACACGTCTTCACACATCCTGGGCCGCAGGTATCATACACAGCGCCATGCTTGCACTGGGTAGCTAAAAGAGAGGGAACAAAGGAGCTGTGAATAAATGGCCATGGCAGCTCACCTTCTGCGGGAGACAAGTCTTGTGGCTATGCAGAGACTCTGCCTCTGCCTCTGCAGCAAAGTTCAGATTTACATTTTAATGAGGGAGTAAGGAACGGGGGCATTTTGTTTTGAACATCTTGGGAATTAACAAAACCAAAGACCTGTCCCCTGGGCCAATGAACCATAAAACAAGAATAATAGTAATTGAAGCCCTCCATTTCTAGGTAAGGGAGACCATCAATTTGCAAGGCTGTTAGAAAATAGGCAAGGTTGTTTAATTACTTCAAAATACCATCACAATTTAAACATGAATAATCCTTCCTGTTACTTAGTTATTATGAGGAAAAATATCACACACAGCTATTTCAATATTCAAAGCATACAATTACACACACACACACACACACACACACACACACACACACACCCCTGAGAGTATTTGAAATAGGTGGCACATTTTAAATCAAAGTGATTATACATTGAATGATTCAACCCGAGATAAGTTAGAGGAAGAGCAGGAGAGTTCCAGAGGTGGAAGAGTCAGGTGTGTGACCCCCAGAAGGGTGGCTGGCTGGGTCAGAAAGAACTAAAGCAGAGAGGATGACACAGGCAAGTCCTATGGTTTGAGATCTTTGTTGGCTTAGAACTGAAATGATCCCGGTAATATTTTCTGAGATGCTGAAAATGTAGGGATAGCCTCACCAGAGAGCAACAATACCAACATTCTGCAAATTTTGTGAAAACTTGGACTTTTCCAACTCTTGTTAGCTCCATTGACAAAGACAGACATGGGTCATTCTCAGCGGTAGGAAATGGACATGTGTGAGAATCCAGAGCAGAGATTCTCCAGAAACACCAACAACGCCCCAAACTTCATTTGACGTGTTTTTGAACAAAACTAATAACAGTAGAGAGTGCATTTTCCTTGGTTTAGTTTCTGTTTTCATTTGTGTAGTATGAAGATAAACCTTCTAAGGAACTGATTCTGTGACCCTAAGTCTTACAACTGTTTGTTTTTAGTAGACCATACTATGGGTCTTTTGAATAATGCATTTAAAGTTATCGTAAGCACTGCTATCTGTCCATATTTAACTAATAGTGAGCTAATAGGATACATTAAGTACATTCTACGAGGGCTTCCAGAATCCCTGTAGCTCTAGTTAAAACCAAACAAAGAAAGAGGTGGCTGGGCAAGAGTTATCAGCTGTGTCTCATGCATGTTTCCTATTAATCACTGTTTGAAACAGTATGGGAACCTCTCCATCCCTCTCCCTCTCCTTCTTCCTTTTCCCTCTATCTTCCCTCCTCCCCCCTCTTCCCTCAATCCTCTTCCCTCTACCTCTCTTTTCTTCCTCTCCCCTCTCTTCCTTCTCAACTTCACACCCCCTCTAGACCATTAAAGGAAAGCACTGCTTCTTTTTTATGACACTGGATAAAGAGATGAGGACAAGGAATATAGAGACCAGCATTTCTCCTCCTTCAACACTCCTGATTTCTGTACCTGTGACATCTTTTAACCTCTTCACTGAATATTTTAAAAGTCCTCTTCCCAGTGATTAACAGAATACCCTATATTTGTACCTACTGAATAATTTGGGAAAGCCCCTAGCTGAAAGTCAGTCCGACATATGGTCTGCATCAATGCTGTTACCTTTCTCTAAAACAGTAATGGTCACAGCTGGAAATTATTGCAGTGCTGGTGAAGCCAGGGCCATGCTTCAGATCAACTCAATTAGAAAGAATCTCTGAAGATGGTAAGGTGGGACTAGGATGTCAAGCACTTAAAAGAAATACTCCCACTTGCCCCACTAGACTGGTGATTTTAACATGCAGTCAGGATTGAGACTAGACCTGTAAGTGGCTTTCACATCCATGCCCCCCATCACTGCAGAGATGGACAATCATTGATTACTCCCAAAGCAGGTACAAAAGGGAAGGTCCTCTGTGTTCCCATCATGGTCCTCCTCAAACTCCATGGCAACACGTCCTGATCCACGACATGTAGCTACTGTTACCGTCTGGTTTACTTGGGTCAAGGGCCTGAGTTCCCTTTACTTACCTATGGCCTTTCATTCACACGCACAGCCCTGCTGACTGTGATGTCCTGCCTATCCCCTCTGTAACTCTCTGCTATCCTGCTGCTTGCCTATTCCTCTTCTCCCTCTCTGTTAAACAAAGCCATCCCTGATCCCAGTGCTTGCCCTGCTCTGTAATCCACTAACACTGTGAACCCATGTCTGCCCCACTCTGTAATCCACTAACACCATGAACCCATGTCCGCCCCACTCTGTAATCCACTAACACTATAAACCCATGTCTGCCCCGCTCTGTAATCCACTAACACCATGAACCCATGTCCACCCCACTCTGTAATCCACTAATACTGTGAACCCATGTCCATCCTCACCCTCCACTTTATTGAAGCCATTCCTTCCAAACTTTTCAGCCATTACTGCTGACACCCCGAGAGCTTTCATTCACCAAAAAGCCACTCAGTCATTTTGTCTATTTTGCTTATGACATTGCTTATGCCCTCTGGTTCCTGGCTAACCTTTTACAGATGCACTCATCTCATGGGTACCTGTGCTTGATCTTAGCACTAAATATTAAAATTGCCTCCTAGCCTGTTCCCCTGACATTCTCTTGTACCCTCCCTTTTCCTTTCCAGCTCCAATTCCAGTTTTATCCCTGTTTTCTAGTTATAGAGCTGCAAATCTTCTATCAATCTTCTCTAATTCTTTGCCTGATCTAATTTCTTATCTAAATTCAAATGTCACTTCCATCAAATAGTTTCTGAAAACCCCACATGCCATTATTTCCTCTGGATCTCATAGCATTTGGAAGTTATGCTTGCTTATTTGAACAGTCCAATAACAATACAGTGATGGTGTGTGTTTGTGTGTGTGTGTAAGTGTGTGTGTGTGTGTGTCTGTGTGTGTGTGTGAGAGAGAGAGAGAGAGAGAGAGAGAGAGAGAGAGGCAGACAGAGAGAGAAAGAAAAAGAAAGAGAAAATTAGAGAAATAGAAACAGAGAGACAGAGACAGAACATGTGGGTATGAGTGTGTGGGAGTGTATATATCTGTGTGTGTGCAGTTATGTCTTAAGTATGTGAGTGTGAGGCTGAGTGTGTGTGTGTGTGTCTGTGTGTGTGTGTGTGTGAGAGAGAGAGAGAGAGAGAGAGAGAGTTGCTTCAGTATGTGTTTTGTTTTCTTTAAATATGGATTTTGATGGAACTCCTGTCTTTGACAAGAAAATCAAGGACTTTATAGGCTGAGCTATGCTCCCAGCCCTGCAGCTGTGATTTTTAGAGAAACTCACAGGATTCCCTCACAGTTCTTTGAAAATATATCAATTTCTAGTCACATATTTCAAAACTTTCTCCTGAGTTTGCAGCAAAAGCTCTGTAGTTATAGATTTAAAAGTGATTCTAAAAGTCACTTTGAGAAGCTGAGCAGAGGCCTGGGCTCCTGAGGGCAGAGTTCTTACCCCTTTACCTCAGGGACTGAGGACAGGGGACACTCCAGCATGTGCTTATTAAATTATTCATATCTGTTTATTTATCTTTCCTCTAACTTCAGGGGCTTCATTCTACTGGCATCCAACGCTTTCGTCTATGTCCAACGTGAAGTCCCTCTGTTGATTGTCAAGTTCATTTCCACACTCCCATGTCGTGGCTGTCTTTGAGCTTTTGTCCACTCAGTACTTTGTCCCCTTTAGCTCTTGTTGTTACAGGGACATTTCTCAGAAATACTCCGTCTTTCCCGACATCTCTTTTCCTTATAGATATGACCTATCCTGTGTCCTCTGTCCTAAAATCCCAATTCCTTTTTCTAGCCCCACCATCTAGCTTCCATAAAGGACCCCTTATCTTTTCCATGTCACACTCAGACATCTTTTACCATCTAAGAGTAGAAAGTAGGCTGCAAAGCATGAAGAAGTACAAGGATCAAACAAGATCTATGATACAATGTCATCTTAATTTCAATTCAAATTAAATCAGTAAACTTCTATTGAGGAACAGATGTGAGCCAGACATCACATCTGAAATCCAGATACTGGGCTCAGAAGCAGAAAGGAGACACTGACACATACCCAGATCCATAATTTGATGTCAGATGCACAGTTCTAGAGAGTGAAATAGAGTGAAAGAGAAGAGAGAAAAGTCTGACTTGATACTGAACATTGGGTAGAGGTCAAGGGAGACTGAAGAGAAAAAAATCCCTGTGAGGTAAAGTAAGCAGGGGGGCTGGTGACATAGTTCAGTATCCTCTTAGCATGTGCAAGGCCCTGGGTTTGAATACTAGTAGTGCAAATTGTTGTTGTGGTCATCATCATCATCATCATCATCATCATCATCATCATCATCATCATCAGTGGAAACTTGTAAGACCAAAAAATCATTAGAAAGAGCTTCCCTGGTAGAAGGATCCATTACTCAGAGTTTAGTGTGGACCCGACCAGGTAACACAGGTATGATCCTTGAACCAGTGTTCATGGGATAAGGGATGACCCTCGCCTTGGAGTTTCAGGAGGGAGAACGATGACAGAGAAAGCTCGGACAGCTCTTAAGCTGAAGAAGGAAGCTATGAGATTGATCTTCGTTTCAGCCCAACGTGTCGATGATCATAGAAAGCAAGTACCAACTGGATCCCTTGTTTGCCCTCTGTGAATCTATTTGCTTTTTAAACTCATAAAGGAAAAATGTAATTTTTAACCACACATATGATTTGCTTTGCTTGCATGCCTTTGACAGATTTCATTTGGTTAAATCCCTTTTCTTTTCAAGATCAGGAAAGCAGCAAGGTTTAGTGTTCATGTAGCCTGCAGGGACATTCATCAGCTACACTGATGCTTAAAGATGTCACTCAAAGGTATACCAATTTCTTCAATAAGCCACTCTCTGTGCCCTCTGGAACTAGGCTGTTTCTAGGCTCCACTCTTTTGCCTGGGTGCTGATTGATGGTCACAATGCCCAATGATACCTCATGAATTCACAGGAAGCATCTAGTCAGCCAAGGGTAAGTCCCAGGTATAGCATCAGGACAGAGTGGATGTAGGAGAGAAACTAGAAACAATCGTGAGACATGGAAGCAAGGAAAAAAAGAAGACAATTGGTCAAGCAACACCCAACATCCACAGCACTGTGGAGGAACGCAGAAGCCAGCACCTCTTCCATGTATTAAATCTGTTGGTGAATGTGCATGACAGCTGCACATAGGGATAGATATTCTGCTAAGGATGGCAATGTAAGACAGGAGAGACAACATCCTAATATTTTTTTTATGGAATCAGATGGTCCTAAGAAACACCGACCAGGAGTCAAGTGACCAAAGTGAATGGAGACCCGCTGTATCCTTCCCTTTCCTCTAGTTTTCTTGCTTCTCTGTGTTCTTACAGTGATACTAATTACCTTAGCTTCTTGCTTTCTAGCTCTCAGACATTATTAGTGAATTTTTTTAACATTCTAAGACTCCATATCTTTATCAACAAAACATGGCCAAGTTCACAAGTACGTTCTCCAACTATAACTCGTGAACTCACAGGAGGCATTTGAGTTCTCAATATCTTTATAAATAAGACATGGTGGAGTTCATAGTGTGACCATCTAGGTTTTCATGGGCATAAGATACAATAAAATACATCCTAAAAAGCTAGTACACTCCTCAGCAAAGGGAACACTACGAGAAAAATAGCAGACTCTAAAAATGGTGGTTGCTAAGCACACAAAGTGTCACTGTAGTTATTAGCATTATTAATTTTATATTTAGTAATTCTCAGACTTGATTTGAATTGCATTAGGCCCTCTGGGCACACAGGTATTGGTGTGTCAACAGCAGTGATGGTGCTAAAATCCAGGAGAACCTTTAAAATGCCCCTTGTGCACTTGGAGTTTCCCACCTCATTTGTTTCTCATTTATTCAACTCCCAAGTTTTTTTTACAGTAGAGACCACTTTTCTGTCTCAGCAGCCTTTAGTACTACCACGACTCAAAGTCAAGTAAATTGTACTTTACAGTCTCCATTACCCTAGACGAATCTGAATAAAGCTATATGAGACATGCACCAAACTCTGGAAGTTTATTTTTCAACGTGCCAACTGACAATCTGTGGAAGTCTTGTGTGTGTGTGTATGTGTGTGTGTGTGTGTGTGTGTGTGTGTGTGTGTGCGCGCGCGTGCGTGTGCACATGTGCTAATTTTGAAAGGTAAATGGAACCTTTCCAGTGATAAACCAGCCCGCCTTAGTCTTAGACTTCAAAGCTAAGTAAAAACAAACTAGTTTCATTCCTGTTTATGATTAAATCAGAAATAAAGGGCAACCATGTCTTTATTTCGAAAGGTTGATATGAGCATATTGCTATGACCACCTTGCCACCATGTCTTCGCTTCAGGAGGCTTTTATAATTAACTTGTTATGTTTATGTTCTGATTCTATAACCCTGCCTATTTGCCTTCCAAATCCCCAATTTGAAAACCCTGTACTCCTGAACTATTAAAAACCTTTATCTTCTCCATATCCAATTCTGATCTCTTAAACCCCGCCTTTAGGGAGAGACACCCCATGTACACAAGTTCTTTTAAAAAGCTTGTTTTAATTAGTCGTTTGTTTTAATTAATTTGGACATGATTTGGGTGGCCTTTTTCCTTGAATCTATAGAATTAATATTGGGAGTATGTTCCTTTTCTATTACTAAAGGGACTCGGTCCCTGAAGTGAATAAGTCAACATAAAAAGTGAAGTCCTCAAATGCATCATGTGTACTGAAATGATGCTCACTACAGCCCTGGGCCAAGAGGAGAGGTTTCTTATATCGTGCCTCTACTAGGATCAGAACCAAAGCCCCACGCTAACTAATATATGGGACAGAATCTGTCTGAGCCTCTAATACGGCAGAATGGATGTGTGCCTGTCTCCATCTATTTCATTCATTTTTCCAGAAGATTTAAGGGAAGAAGAACTCAAAGCGAGGGAGCTAAGATTAATGACGGCAAGGAAGAGCCAATCCTAAACAAGCATCACTCTCTCATAGTCGACCTCGCTTGGAGCTGTAGGTCAGAGCTCAGCCACTTGCATCATTTCTCATCAGCCTCGGCTAAGGGTGGCATAAAGTGCCTTCTCATTTATGGTCTGAGCTAAGGCTGTTAGGATGATCTTGCCAGTTACAGAAATCCAAGGCTTGTTACTTCCTGGCAAATCTGGCCCTTTATACTAAAATGTTTGCCAGCATTTGAGCTTAGATGATATAGATTCTGTTTGCTACCTTCAACTCTAAGCAGCTCTGTCACTGACGAAGCCTCTACAAGTTGGTCGCTCTTCAAGATGCACACAACACACTATTCACAGCCTGGTCTGGTGAAATTCCATAACATTCCCTTAACTTCCTGGTGGATATCACCATTATCTTAATCCAAGACACCATCAGTTTTAAACTATGACTCCATCCATGGTCCTTTCTCAACCACCTGGGATCTACACGGGCACTCTCTCCAATCTAATTCTAGGCACCACACTAGAATAAGTTTTCTTAAGTCCTCGATGGTTTCCACTTTTCTTAAAACAAAAGCTAGATTCCTTTCCATGGTCTGAAAAGCTTGTACATTCCAGCTTCCTCTCCACCTAGGCGTATGCTTGCCTTTCCTACGATCATCAGGATCAAGCCAGAAATGATCCCTTTACAGTGTGGGAAATACTGGGGTTTTGCTGCTCTGTGGTTGTTCACCCTGGTTCTTGTGCACAGCCTGTTTCCTTGACTCCCGCCAGTCCTTTAGAGTAACGTTAAAGCACCATCTCTATTAAGAAAATCTATCTCTCTTCACTGTCCAAGTGGCTACCAGCCCTTTTCCATTTGCCTTCTACAACTCTGCACTGTTTGTTCTTTTTCCACACTCAACTATTTTTGAGTGTTGTAAGTCTTTGTTTCTGACTTCTCTCATGACTTCAATGACAAGGAACTCATCGCATATACTACCCACAGCATCTAACACAATGCCCAGTGTAGCCACTTGATAACACATATTTTGGAATGAAGAGGGCCTTCTATTTTACATATATCCAATGAGCTAGTTAATGAGGACAGAGAGCTAATAAGCACTGCTTTAGGACTCTGCCTATCTGGGAGAGAAACATTCTGTTGTTTGTTCGACAACCTATTAGAGCAGATCGTGTTTATCCTGAAGACCTTAGATGACTGCGATGGTCCTGAATCTCTTTTGTTCCACACATGATCCAAGCTAGTTGTGACTGTCCGTGTTCTAAGCACATCCAGCTGTTAGCTTGAAGTTGGGAGGATTTTGCAACAGTGGAAATCCTTAAATTGTTAAAATGTGCATGTCGCAAAGCATTTGTCTTAAGTGCTGTCTACTCTGCCCCATGGGAAGCTGCTGTGTTTTGTCAAGTTGCAAGTCAGTTGAATCACTGATGGGGTTTCCCGTTGGTCAGGGAGGGGCATGGATCATTCACACCAGCACCTGCACAGCTCTCCTCTCCACTGTTACCCTGACCGTGACAATGACCTACTGTTGGATGGACCCTCCAGTGCTTTCTTACCTGCACAGCTCTGCTGAGGTTCCCAGTGCACTTTGATGCCCTCTCTCTGGCAGGCACGGGTGTACGCCAGAAATGACTCACAATAACAGTTTTTATGGACCGGACATTCGCACATGTCTGTTACACAGGACCTATGGGTCACAACAGAGAGAAAAATATTATCTTAGTATATCAACTTATCAAATATTTGGAAAGATATCTGTGAGAAAAGGTTGGGTGGATACCAAAAAATACCTATAAAAATTCTGTAGGCAACTGTGTTTAATGAGTCTAAACACTGCGATATCAGGTTTTCATTCTTTGAGAGGGCTATGCCGAAGAACTGGTTGCCATGTCAAAAATTTTCTAATATTCTCACTGTTCAAAGAAGTAACCATTCCTTGTATTTGTCTGCTAAGGAGTTGGAATGTAGCTGGAGCCACTAAGCAACAGACTGTCTGATTTGACTTAATTTTAACTACCATAGATATAAAAGCCACTGACTGTAAACCACTTACAAGCTCTCGGAGCACAGATATACTGCCATTTGTGACTGTGATGGCCCACAGAATGGCTGGCTCTACTCTAACCCAGCCAAGAACACCAAGTAATTTGATCAAAGCATGGAAGCCCATAGCTTTGGGATGTGCAATTAACATTTATTCTTGCAAGATCTTGCATCCCGGTCTCCTCTTCAGGATGTCAGCTAACACATTCCCAAGAAAGCAAACATTTCAGATCTTTAGTTAGGTTGAGTGGGAAAGAAGAATGAATCAATATCTCCAGCTTAAATTTAAATATGAAAATGAATGACCAAGATATCAATTAAGCTGAAATGTGTTTAAAGGCAAACAATGCCTCGACTAGACGGGCATCCTAATGAACTGAAATCATGATAGAATATTACAGTTTACAAAGTGCTTTGCCAGATGGTCTGTCACAGAATAATAAACAAGGCCCACTAAGCAGAGTTCCTGTGTTTTAAATGAAGGGATCATTTTACTCAAATAAACAAATGTGCCCAAATTCATACTTTTAAGTGGTGAAGGAACAAATCAAAATCGCTTCCTGACTTTGACCCTTCTATACTTACCATATCATGCTGAATTTCTCACCTCTGCAGGCAAATGTACCATTCAACAAATTCTAAGCTGACTTCTATGTAAGAGAACTCCAAGGTTAATAAAATTAAGCTAATCTTACTTTTTTTTCTAGTCTTTGTTCAGCAATTTCCTTCCTTGCTGAACCAATTTCAAGGCTGAATGCATAAAAATAATCAAGATTTTAAGTGGCACATATGATCCTGAAAAGCACTCGGCCCATGGCCATCTAGTGCCCACATACAGATGTCTCTCTTGGTGTGGGACATGTAATCTTCTGGTTAGAGAGAGGTTAGTTAGCCCTAGGTATTAGTCGGTATTCTACCTGGCTCTGAACAAGAGCTAAACAGCAGAGGCTATATTCAGGAACTGATGGTCGTCCAGTATACCTGTGAAATCCAGCTCTCAGACATACGGTCTTGAGAAACAGGGAGTAACAGACAAGGAGAACCAGGGCAGAGACAAAAAGAACCTTTTGCATTTTACTGATGACTGTTGCCTTAGACTCAAATGCCAAGACCGAGAAGCTGATCTCTCTCCTTTCTGTAGTGGTCAAAGATGCATTTCTTTATACTTTGATCCACCTCCATTGAAGAAATCCTGTGAAATTATATTCAGCAAATGTATCCAGTCCCTGAACACACAGTGATGTCTTTGTCCTAGATGTTGCCTCTGGATTTCCAAGGCAAAGCCAGATTAATCTTGTTCTGAAAGCAGCCACTCCATGTTGCCTATGCATCCTCATCAACCCCATCTCCTCTCATGTTTCAGTTTTCATTACATAAACCTCACGTGTATCTATCGTCATCATGCTGACTCCACAGACAGCGTTGTTCGCCGTACCAGGCTATATCTTTATTGTCGTTCCTACTTTGCCCCTCCAGTAGGTTTTTGCCTCCCCTCTTTGTGGTCTCTGAAGACATCTTTCCCCTGTATGCACAGCTTTCATTGGCCTGGTACAGGTAGGATGACAACTAATGGACCTGGTCAATGATGAAGATATATGGCAAAGGGATGGTATAAATAAGTAATTTCATTTTTCAACTGAACAATTTTACACCTAAAAGAGTAGTAATCTGTGTGAATTGAGTATCCAGACAGAAGGATTTTTCAGAACAATAAAGTCTTAGAAAAGAGACAATGCATAGAACACATGAAACTCAAGAAGGATGACCAAAATGCAGATGCTTCCTCCTTCTTTAAAAGGGGAACAAGAATACCCTTGGCAGGAATAGGGTGGCAAAGTTTAGAACAGAGGCAGAAGGAACATCCATTCAGAGCCTGCCCCACATGTGGCCCATACATATACAGCCACCAAACAAGATAAGATGGATGAAGCAAAGAAGTGCAGGCTGACAGGAACCGGATGTAGATCTCTCCTGAGAGACACAGCCCGAATACAGCAAATACATAGGTGAATGCCAGCAGCAAACCACTGAACTGAGAATGGGACCCACGTTGAAGGAATCAGAGAAAGGACTGAAAGAGCTTGAAGGGGCTCGAGACCCCATATGAACAACAATGCCAACCAACCAGAGCTTCCAGGGACTAAGCCACTACCCAAAGACTATACATGGACTGACCCTGGGCTCTGACCTCATAGGTAGCAATGAATATTCTAGTAAGAGCACCAGTGGAAGGGGAAGCCCTTGGTCCTGCTAAGACTGAACCCCCAGTGAATGTGATGTTGTGGGGAGGGCGGTAATGGGGGGATGGTGGGGAGGGGAACACCCGTATAGAAGGTGAAAACAGAAAAAAAAAAAAAAAGAAAAGAGACAATAACCTTCACGGCCCACAATAAGGATCCATTTAGACAACCTTGGTGACTGTCCAATAAATACTCTAGAGCCATTACACTGATGTTTTGGAAACATTAACATATCAAGCAGTATTAAATTTGGCATTGTATAAACATAGAAACACAATAAAACAAAACAGATATGCTCAAATATTCATGATGGCCATCTTGGGGTGGTGAGAGAGTAGAGCCCCCATTATTTTTTAACTCTCTAAATACATCTTATGACTAAAACATTAAATATCAAAAGAAGCATGGAATATATTAGTATTTAAGTCATAACTTAGAAACCTGGGTTGTAAGATGAAGTGACACAATCAGGGAAGTTCACAGAATTCGCCTCAGTTTTAAAATAATTCTGCTAAAATATTTCCCGGTCCTTGTGGGACCTGCTGATACAAACTCTGATCCTATCCACTTTGTGCTATCCTCACGCTGCCCTCCTGAGCTTGTGAACTTGACATCCAGACAGATGGAACGGATACCAGAATAATTGTACATACTTTTGCTGGATGCAAAGGAATTTATCACGAGCAAACTAAGAGCATCTTGAAATGTGCTACAAACCGACTTCAGGAGGAGGAATGGGCGGTTATTCAACTGTTCCATTCGTGTTTATCACACCTAATAATTCAGTGTGAGGGAAATGTAGTTTATGACATGTGGCATTGGACTGACATGCATTTCTGGGAGATTACTGTCCTTCCTTTAATTGATATGCATCACTATTGTATTATATAAAATAATCTAAATATAGGTTATAACTTAAGTAGCAAGACTTTGATGACTTTTACTGTTGCTGAAATTTATGCCCTTTATATTTCTGCTTTTACAACATTCCCATGTAATGATTATGTTCTAATAAATAAAGAGTTTGTCAGGAGATTCAGCTGTCATTGTGCCAACGGGGAAACATAGCTTCTACACTGAGCTTGGCCAGAAAGGCGCTGAGGGTGGAACTACCTGCCTACTCCTTGGGTTTTCTCTGTAAAGCACGTTTTAACAACAATGGGGGCATAGAGAAGGACACAGAGGGGGGAAAGATGCCAAAGCTATTAGAAAAAGAGAAAATAAATTCGTGTAGAACTTCTAAATTCTTAGAGGGGGATTCAAGATCTCTTGCTGGCTTCTCTCCCAGAGGAAACAGACTGAAAAATAAATGCTCTGTCTGTCACTAAACAAGTTGGTGGAGAAGAAACTGGCCAACAATCAGGCATCCTCAGAAGGCCCCTGGCCCTTGGTGTGACAAGACAAGGTCCTGGAAGGTCACTGCCCAAAGATTGAAAGCACTCCAGACCAGAATCCCAGATGCTGTTCCTGGAATGAGGAAGCCCCCAGTGCCAGTTGGATTCCTCAGTCCTGAATGAGGAGAAGCCTCCCTGATGAAGTATCACCCATAGACCCCTGGGAAATCCAGTACCTAAGTGACCTTAAATTTGTTCAAATGAGCAGATGAATAAAGGTTTCTATCTGTTCGTCCTTCACTAACAGCCATGCCTTGCTCTCTGCCTCTTTTGTTCAAAGACATTTTGTATACCTATCTGTTTCTAGCCTCCTGTAATGCAGATGAAAACGATTTCCTTCTCTGAGCCCAAGGCAGGGCTCAAAAACAAAAACAAAAATAAAACAAACAAACAAACATAAACTGGATCAGTGGACTCCTCTCCACTTTCAGAACTTCCAGATTTCCATGATGACCAGCTCTTCTTAAAGGAGATGCCAGGAACTGATTACAATCTAACCAAAGCCACTTTCTTCAATTTTTGCTAAATGGGTACCACTTTATTGGGTTTTTTGAGATAGGGTTTCACTGTGTAGCTCTGGCTGTCCTGGAACTCACTCTGTAGACCAGGCTGGTCTTGAACTCATAGAGTTCCACCTGCCTCTGCTTCTTAAGTGCTGGGATTAAAGGTGTGTGTCATTACACCCAGCTAAAATGGGTACTTATTTAATAGTCTGGCTACAAAAAAAAAAAAAAAAATCAAGCGATGACAGACACTACTGCAAAAAGCAGGCATGTTTTCATGATAAAAAAGTCACACCCATCACAATCTCAGTAGTAGTTGCTGAAGTTTTGAGAACTTGTGTTCCTAATTCATGTCTTGTTTTATCGGTTCTCCAGTACACCTGTTCATTTTCAA
Source organism: Rattus rattus (assembly GCF_011064425.1). Taxonomy (NCBI): domain Eukaryota; kingdom Metazoa; phylum Chordata; class Mammalia; order Rodentia; family Muridae; genus Rattus; species Rattus rattus. Next base: position 19,645,439 of record NC_046161.1, on the reverse strand, counting down.
AAGACCCTTCAGCAGTCCAACTGCATGTATTATAGTCTTTGATTGTTCTCCAAGGCCTGCAAATGAACAAGAGTGGAGAGTGGAGACCCTGAACAATTTTAGACAAAAGTAATCAGACTAAGTTGATGTCCAACTCCTAAATGATTCTGAGCTCCAATTCTTGGTGGGGGGGTGCTAGATACTGAGTTTTATATTAGCAGGATTCAAAGCCATTAGAGCTGGGCCCTTCTTCATAGCTAACAACTTGAAAAATCAAAGACCGCAAGCATAAGACTTGGAGTACTGGTCAAAATAATGGGATCTGAGTCATATATCTGACCCAGAAGTTTGCAAATAGATAACCATTTAAATGTTACAAGATTATCTAGGTGATGGCCTTCTTATAAGGAATAAAAACTCCTCTGTAAGTATTGATTCAAGTGGGTCTGTCAATCAGCTTCACAAGAAAACCCCTCAGAAAGGTTATCTGTTTCAATCTGGATCACTGTGATGGTCCTTTGGACATTGTCTACCCTCACCCCTTGAGAGTGCTCCTCTTTACTCTGCCTCTTTACTCAGCAATGAACTGTGTTCTACACTAATATATACATAGATGCACATTTACATATATATATATATATATATGACATAAGTAAAAATAACAAAAGAATTGGACCTCAAGCATTCTCTTTGTGATGTACTTTTCATCCATTTACCTCTCTCTTTTCTAGTGTATATGAAAGTGGCTTTCTCATTCATCCACCTGGCTCCTGGTAAGTTCCTGCAGGCTTTGTGTGTGTGTGTGTGTGTGTGTGTGTGTCTTTCACACAGCCAATCAGTAGCAAAATGTCAAAGGGGGCACCAAGAGTGACAGCATATTGGCGTGGGCCATCTCCGTACACTCCCGTGTGTGTGTGTGTGTGTGTGCGCGCGCGCGCGCACGCATGTGTGTGTGTGAGAGAGAGGAGAGAGACAGAGAGAGAGACACACACACACACACACAGAGAGAGAGAGAGAGAGAGAGAGAGAGAGAGAGAGAGAGAGAGAGAGAGAGAGAGAGAGAGAGAGAGAGGTGGTAGTTTGATGGCTCCTTGTAAACATGTGAATTTCCTCTTATAGTAGTCAGTGCATTATCAACAGCAAGGTGAATACCTGTGGTCAGATCAATTCATCCCCGTTTCTTAGCAGGGAAGCCAAGAAAATCACTACTCCCTCCAGCCATGCTCTAAAGTAGCAACCACAGCCCATAAGTGGCTGTCTGAATAGACTAAGTAAATCATAGCGAAATAAAGTTGTGTCCATTTATATACTCTCACTAGACACACTTGGCTGGTGACAACTACATTGGACAAATCAGAAGCTTTCCTAAACATAGAAAGTTCTCTTGGGTGGCACTGGCTAATGGAAGTCAGCTCCATGAGAACATGAAGTCACCTTTGCATCCACAGAGGGATCCCTAGTGGTAGTCAGATTATGATCAAGGGATCAAGGTTACTCCTGCCTTCTGACTGGTACATCCAGAAAAAAAAAAAAAAAAAAAAAAAGGCAGAGCAGAAGCAGAAGGAACACAAGTTCAAGACCAGCCTGGGTTATATAATGTGATCATCACTTAAAAACAACAAAAAGGAAAGTTCACATTTCTTGGCATTTGATCAAAATCCCTAGAAATCCCTAGACTTTCTTCCCATCTTGCTAGTCTTGCTCTAAATGCGCTTTATTTTGTGTGCTTGTTTATGGTGTCTGTCCTTCCAAGTTCAGTTCAAATTCCTCACACGTTCTCCTTGACTAGCCCAGGAAAGGATAGCCACACCCTTCTGAGCCCTGCAGTCATGGCACCTGCAGTTTTTGAACTTTCATAAATCCTTTCTCTTTTGGGGATGAGGAATGTATACAGTTCTTTTACATCCAGAACAGTGTTACACTTTTGGGAAGTATGCAGAAAAGCATAAATCACAGAAGAAGGAAGCATGATCACCTTGCACAATTCAGGGTTGAGCACCTGCCTCACAGACATACAGAGGGGGTAGGGCTCAGAGGGTTGGGCATTTACCTCACAGGCCATGGCTACACAAGCGGGGGAAGGAGAGGGGAGCTCGCAGTGTTGAACATTCACCTCACAGGCCATGGCTCAGAGTTGAGCATTTGCCTCACAGGCGATGGCTAACACGTGGTAGGAGGGAGGGCTCACAGAATTGAGCATTTACCTCACATGCCTCACAGGCCAGGACAGTGGGGGAGGACTCACAGAGTTGAGCATTTGTCCTATAGGCCATGCCTATACCCAGTGGCAGGGGGCTTACAGGGTTGAGCCCGTGCCTTGTAGTTCTTGGCTACACAAGACCCAAAGATAAGCTGCTTCTGTAGAAATTCTTTCTGTTCGTTTTCATTTGGAACTTCTTATACTCCTGTCCTATCTCCTAGCTGATTTTTTTCCCTTAATTTAATGATTGTGGGAAAATAAAACTTGATGAGATAATACTGATTTAATAAGATATTTTCAGAAAAACACATATTCATTATGGTAAGAATAACATAACATATAGCTTTTGTGTTATTAAAGATCTTCCACTGGTGCTAAAATAAACATGGCTGTGCTTCCTAGCAACGGGCAAGGCCAAGTGGACCTCCTGCTGCTTTCTCTGGCTCTAAGGGCTATTTGTGGTGAACAGAGGTGAGGGTTTCTGCTCCCAGACAAAGTGCTGAAAGGGCAGAAGGATTAACCTTTGGGATCTCTACTCTGTTTCCAGGAGATCAAGCCATCAGAGACAGCAGCCAAACATGGAGGAGCACTTGCCCCTCTGCTACCAGAGAGGAACTTTGCCTGGACCGTATCTCTCAACCTGTAGGTCAATTTTTCTGAGACTAAGGACTAATGAGGCAGAATTTAGCAGCAGCAAAACAACTAGAAAACAGCATTGTGGCCATGGCTGGTCTTGTTATTTGTGTCTGTTCTTAGAAGCTGGTGAAACTGTCTTAAGCTGGTTGATGTTTGGGAACCGCAGAGAAGAGTTCAAAGAGAAGTGGATGGGAGGCAGCCCTGGTCAAGCGGGTCAGCTACCAGGAGACTATAAAATGATTCACCTACATTTTAACCCTTGAAATTCCTCCCTCGTCATTGAACATGACTTTCCAAGAAGCATCTAGGCTTAGTGACAATGATGATATAATCTATCAGTATCACATAATGCATTTTAAAAAAATCTTATCCAGTTAGTAGCTGTCCACATTCTCCTCAAAGCTACATGGATATTTAAGCACACTTGGGCTTATCCATCCACTGAACAAGAGGGAAATAGCACCGTAATATGTAAAGAGGCTACCGGATCCAATGACATGGACAGAGCTGTGAGTTGCTTTATCGGGTTAATGAAAGGACAGAAAAGCTTGCAGAACCAAAGCAGGAAGAAATCTCTATTTGTCTTTCTAGATCCTTCTTGGGCCAGCTACTGTTTGGCACCACTATGGCATTTGTCCACTGTGACACAAATACTGGCCAGCATATTATGACTGCCAGGGTTGGCAGGACAGCGCTCCAAGTCTGAGCTGCTCTGTAGTGTATGAACAGAGCTATAGAGTACAAAGGATGGGAGTCTAGCTGGCTTTTCTTGTTACAGATAAAAAACAGATCTGGGGCCCAGCCTCACCCCTTCCCTTCTCCACTGTACCCTAGGTTAGACCTTTGGCTAACTCCTAAGTGAAAAGAGAGAGCTCATGATGCCTGTGCTTATTGAAGGCAGACAGCAAGGCACATAGACTGAAACAGACAGACTTCACCAAAAAAGAGAGAGAGAGAGGGAGAGAGAGAGAGAGAGAGAGAGAGGAGATTAGAGACTAAACATAAAACTCTAAATTAAATAGTCAGTTATGGCAGAAAGCTGGGCCATTGAGAAGCTGTAGACAAATTCCATGGGGTGTGGCATGGGCAGCCAGAAGGCCTTCCTGTTGCAAGATGCCTGAGCATCTGTGGAACTAGCTTGGTTACAGAACAAGGGCGGGGCAACTCCAGGAAAGGGAGGGGCTGTGGGGTGGGGTTTCCAGATCTTCACACCCTGGATTGGACAATAACATGGTCAATTTCTCAACGTACACAGATGCGCATAAACAAAGGAGTCTCACTGAACAACCGTGTGGTCTAGAGGGACAGCCTGGCTGTGACATTTCTTTATTCTAGGATCCAGTCCTCCTCTAGAGATCAGATCTGCCTCCTGGAATGGCACAGAATGAACCCCTGTGTGCCAGGCTGCAATGACCCTTCCATTGCTTCCAAGGAAACAAGTTTATGAGGTTATCTTCCTGCCCTCAGAGGCCTTCCTTCCCTGAAACCTGCCCTATTCCTGCTTTTAGAACAGTAGCAGCTAAGTTAACAAAAGCCCTACCAAACCATCTCGATAGCGAGTTATTTACAGCGAATGCCTGCTGTAATTGCCAGACTCTTTTACACGTTAGACTAGGCTGCTCACAGGGAACTTTAAAAAAAGGAAAACTACTTAGGACTACAGATACTGGGAAATCCTGGTCTACTTTCAGGTTTGTGATACAAGGTCTCACTGTGTAGCCCACGTTGCTACAGAGCTCTCAATCCTCTGCCTCTGTCTGTTGTATGCCGGGAATACAGAGCGTGCACTACTGCACTTCACACAAATTGATTTTTGAATCATTATAACATTGCCTGAGAGATAAATGGCTTTGCCTGAATAGCAGAAGTTAGTAAAGCATGAGAAACCCAGCACTGGCCGTCATGCCCTGGTCTGCTTTGGAAGCTGATACTTTTGTGGACTCACATAGGCCTCTATGACTACAGAGACTTCTTTTAAAGGTGACACGGCTTACTGTTGCTTTAACTTTTATAATGAATCAGTGCGATCATATGAAATAGTGGGCTTCTTTATTAAACTTTCATACATGTATGTCTTTGCACTTTGCTCATGTGCATGTGCTTACACAGCCATTAGCTGGCCTCATTCTTCATCCCCATTCTGTACATGGAACACGGGGTGTCTGTTTCCCCTCCCGTTACCTTTTCGTGTCCCCTCTTCCCTGTGGATAGCTTCCTTGCCCTATATAGTGCCTTCTATTTTTAGCCAAGGATATGAATTTAAAAAAAAAGTCCTACATGTGTCTGTCCATCAGAGTTGTGATTTTTAACAACCATCATGCTTATTCTAGAACCCAAAAGGTGCCCCTTCCTCATAAGGTCACATATCAGACTCATGTCCTATCAAGACACTGGTCCCTGAAGTTAAGGCTGGCACATTTAATTTTTATCCCACTCTTAGGCTATGATGTCAAAGATGCCCTGACTAGAGACTATAATCCAACATTATTGAGACAAGGAGTGCTTGAAATTTCAGATTTTTTTCAGTTAATTCTGAAGTGTGTGTGTGTGTGTGTGTGTGTGTGTGTGTGTGTGTGTGTGTGTGTGTGTGTGTGTAAATAATAAGGCATTATTTATTTCTGGACACCAAAGCCAATCTAAAACCCAAATTAATTCCACTTTACATAGACCTTGTGTACACAGCTACAGTTACGCCCCCCTTAATGCTCTTGTGGTTACATTGAAACCCATCGCACGCAGCGAGGTGCAGAATTTGTGCAACATTCCTTTGGAGGCATCACATCGGCGCTCAGAAGGTTCAGAGTTGGAGGCATGCTCACCCTGTAAAAACTGTCATGTAGTTAGGCATAAGTCATTAGCTTATGGCAAACGGTTGCTACAGGTGGGAGCCTCATCTTCTTGAAGGGTGTAGCCGCTGGGGACTAGTTGGAAGGGATAAAGGGTTCAGGAAGAAAGGAAGAGATTACCAGCAGGTAAAGGGGTTTGGATGTAATTAGAATGTTTGGCAACTGCCAAACAAGTATTTTAAAAGAAAGAAATACATCTTGGAAAGTGATCTGTCCTTACTCAACTATGAAGTATGGCTGTGCCAGGAAGAAGCTGACAGTGACTGTAGGCATTTGCTGTGCGGTCTCTCCCCCAGAGTTAACGCACCATATCTCTTTGAGCTGCTCTTGGCAGGGCCTGGCATAGCTTGCTAAAGGAGGGTCTCGCTCATCAGCCAGGGACAGGAAAACCTGGTCACTACCCCCCTCTAGTGGTCACAAGTTAAGCATGCCTGGTAGCAGTAAATTTTTATTCCAACATTTGCTTCTAAATCAGAAGTCTCACTTTCTTGGAGGGTATATGATAAAGGACCACATAAAAATGGCTGTCTGGCAGAAAAATCAATCACTTTTCTCTTACATTCATGTTCAATCCATCACTGTCATGCTCACCGTAGAACAACTGTAGGACCAGTCAACGAAAGCCCTGTAATCTAAGGGTCTGCCCTTGGAGCCTGCCAAGAAACCTGGGAGCTTGGAATCTCAGAGTCTCACTCCTCCAGAGGACAGAGTTAGTGCTGTACGAGTGGGAGACGCTTAGACTCTATCATTTAAGCAAATTTCGTTTTGCCAAGGCATTGAGCTTTATGTATTTTGGCTTGACAACCAAACAACAAAAAAATCCTTAACTCCAACCTGCCTAGCCCGAGAGAAACATCCTCCATCATAGAAGGAAGGAAAGCCAGAATGAGTGGGCACACTACTCCCATGTGCTTAGCACAACACTCTGGCCACTATATGGGAAGCTTTCTCTACCTAGGTCTCAGCTCTGCCCTCTAGTGTAGTTCAGTTCTGGCCCTGTCTATTAAGGTGGCTATCACGATGTATCCAGATGGACAGCCAAAGAGAAGTGATCCACAGCCCCAAATGTGTGTGGGGATAGGTGGGTAGGAGCAGCCCTGCCCAGCAGGACCACCTTCCAGGGAGGGCTGCACAGCTTTCCTGCTCTCCCACTGGCCCACCTTCTCATACCCAGCAGTCTAGAAGCACTCACGTCCTGAACTGCTTGAGATTTTACAGAGACTTCATTTTATTGGTGCAAATCGTTGCATTCTTGCTATAGATACTCAACTCATAGTCTCATCTCCCCAGAGATTTTTCTGACACAGCAGGGAAAGAGAAAGAGTTCTGGGTTCAAAATGTAAGGGAATACTTGCTCTTAGACTCCAGAAGGTGCTAGGCAAGTGTTTGAGAACAAGTGCCTTCTTGTTCTAGGGGTTGAGGAGAGACCAGCAGCTCCTGTAGTTCTTCCTATAGCTCTTGGAAGAGCAGCACATGTGGACACAAGTTTCTAAGTTGTATGTATGTGTATTCGTGGGAATAGAAGTGGAGTAACATAACGTGAATCTAGAAAAGGGACCATGAGAAAGGGATAAGAGGCTTGGGTGAGATAATGATATATCACGTGATATGAACGTGGAAAGGAAATCCTGAAGATGGAGGGATACAGGCAGGGAGATGGGGGAGGGGGCAGGATCGACCAATGCAAGTATATATGAAGATTCCATAAGGAGGGGCTCAGTCAGTAAAGGTTTTGCCTTACAAACACAGGGGCCTGAGTTCATCCCCCAGAACTCACATAAGACTATCAGCATGGCAGAGAGCTCTTATAATCTCAGTGCTGGAGAAGCAGGAGGATCCCTGGGGCTTGCTTGCTGGCCAGTTAGTCTAAATTAATTAGTGGGCTCCATGCCAACGACAGGTGGCTGACATTCCTGAAAATGGAAAGTAAAGTTGTTCTCTGTTAACACCACCAAAGAGGAGAAAAAGGAATAGAACAAACCAAACCAAACCAATCCAAACCGAAGCAAACAAACACAAGTCCCAAATTGTGTATCTCATATACTCAGTGAGCACAATCAAATTCTCAAGGTGCCAAAACCTTAAATAAAACTAAAACCTTCTCACCTCTACCACAGTCGTGGCTCAAATATTAAAAGATAGATTTATAACCAAATATAAATGTACACCTGGTACATAAGCAAGCACCTGCACATGCATGAACAGGCACACACACTCACATGTGCACATACACATGTGCACATAAAATTTTAATGTCATAGGAAAACATGTTATTTTATATGTTGATGAAACATAGATAAATAAATATTAAAAACGAAGATGCTTCCTTTGTGAGAAGTGGGGTAAAAGACACACTGGTTTCTCTCTGTTCTTTTTTTTTTTCCATACAACTAAATGTGGGTCTGCAATTGTTTCAAATAAAACAGGAGAAGAAGAAAGGAAACTGGAATGGGGCACAAAGAAGCAAAGAGAAGATAAATAAATGTCTTGTTTAATGTGACATAATTAGAAGCACAATCTGTTACCACAATAAAGAAGAAAGTAAAGACATTTATGTGCCTGATGCTTGACCAACTCCATTTCTGGGTCTGCACTTAGCATAACACGGAGTTCAGTAAGTTTTGCTGATGAGGCTGTAGGTCAGGATGGTGACCACCTTTGGAGTAAAGGAATAGACAGATATGGGTGGAGAGAGAGAGAGAGAGAGAGAGAGAGAGAGAGAGAGAGAGAGAGAGACATGGGTGGAGAGAGAGAGAGAGAGAGAATATAGACCAACTTACCCAGTTGTGTGCTCTTGGGCACAATATCTTCCCTCTCATGAAATCACTTACTTTGAGTCGCATAGACAAGTATATAACAAGATATATTGTCTATGCTGCTAATTTCTAATGAAAAGAGAAAAAAAGAGCTATAGCTGTTGCTAGAGAGGTGTAGACGAGGGACAAGGCAAGGCAGACACCACTTGCCATTACCCCTGCTTGAGTCAAGGGCAGGCAAGATGGGGCACGGTGCTGTCTTTTTCATGGTTCCAGGGTGCTGTTCCTCTGCCCCGCTCTCAGGGGCTTCATGAGTTTGGCCTCTCGTATCACAGCACAACTCTCACCATTCTGGCAACAGTGTGGGTGTGCCCAAGGGCTCCGGGAGTGAGGGAGAGGAAAGGGACAGAAGGCATGCAGTATCCCTGGCCACACCCCAGCCACACGCAGTAGCCGCCACCCACCTCTGCTTCAAAGGGCTGGTCCTCCCATAGGCCTTTCTCACATTAAGCAGTGGCTGTCTGCCAAGCCCCACAACCCACAGAGGCACAAATCCTCCACCATGTGCCTTAATAATAGGGCGGCGGCAGCAGTGGCGGCGGTTCCCAGAGGATGTGGTGCTGGGATGAGCTTTTTCAGATGCTGGGAGCCTTTCATCAAGACTTCTGTGTCTTTTGGCTCCAAAATAAACCAGTATTCACATCCATTCACTGCACAAGGAAAGGCCTTTCACACCATGCGCTTTGGACAGCCATGGATGCTCCACGATAGTCAGTCGGCTGGACCCAAAGGGAACTGCTCATCCCAGAACCTATCCCCACCCAACCCACAGTGCTGAAGCAGCCATTTTCAACTCAAAGTAAAGGAATTCATCCACTAGAGGTTCCAACGGCAAATTAGACATTATAACCCACTAGCCTCAGGGCCAGCCTCTTAGATAGGACCCAAAAGGTAGAAAGAAAAACCCGCTTCCAGAAGCAGCTAGGAGAGGCCTGAAAGTCCTCAACTCTTGTCCAAAACCATATTGCTGTTGTCCACATCCCTAATAAGTGGCAAAATTTGTATTCAAAGCCTGCTCCAGCACTCCATCCTCTGTGTTCTATAGCCCATCCTATTCCTAGATTATTCTTCTGCTGCCTCTGGTTAAAACCTGTTGCCTCTTCAACAGCAGCCCAATAGATTTCCCAGAGAAGGCTTCTGGAATACCCTTGCCATATGAGATGACCCCAAGACTTCCTCCTGCAACTGTGTCCTCATGTGATTGGTTCCACTTGAGCTCCAGGTCAGACAAGCCTTGTCCACCAATTCCCCCACTCTGTGCAGTCCCTAGCCCTGAGTACATACTCACAACCTGTTCCCTGAATGCATCATTCACACCCACTCTTAATAAGTGGTGAAGTCGGGATTGAGGAGAAGTGCAGGAAGAGATGTTGGTGATAAATAGGTGAGGAGACTGGGTAGCTGGCTGAGTAGTGGCGGTGGGGACTGAAGAAGAGGGGAAAAGCCCTGAGAGGTGAAATAAAATCACCATTCTACTAGTGGCTAGTGTCAAATCCCAAAGAAGGAAAGAAGAAAGAAAGGAAGAGAGAGAAAAACATAAAAAGTCCTGTGCTGAGAACAGGACCCCTGTTGAACAATCAGAGAAAGAACTGGAAGAGCTTGAAGGAGCTCGAGACCCCATATGTACAGCAATGCCAACCAACCAGAGTTTCCAGGGACTAAGCCTACCCAAAGACTATATTGGACTGACCCTGGACTCTGACCTCATGGGGTTGCAATGAATATCCTAGTAAGAGCACCAGTGGAAGGGGGAAGCCCTGGGTCCTGCTAAGACTGAACCCTAGTGAACTAGACTGTGGGGGGAGAGGGCAGCAATGGGGGGGGTGGGGGAACACCCATAAGGAAGGGGAGGGGGGAGGGGATGTTTGCCGAAACCGGAAAGGGAATAACATTGAAAATGTATATAAAAATACTCAAGTTAATAAAAAAAAAAAAAAAAAAAAAAAGTCCTGTGCAAGGAAGACGAGAATTTGCTTTTTCAGAGGACAATCCACACACACACATCCACACACACACACACACACACACACACACACACACACACACACACACACACACACACACACCCTTCACGCATCCAGCATCCCTCTCCTCCTTAGGAATCAAAGGAAACAAACTAAAATGCATAGCGTGAAGTTTCCCTAACTCATATTGGGAGACAACAACACAACTGTTCTTCTAGTCCTCATTTTTAAGCTCTAACTCTAACTTCTGACAAGCAGAAGATCTAAAATTTAGAGAGGATTTTCCGATGAGATTAGAATTATTCTTCATAGATATTTTCTTCCTTGGTGTCCTTAATACTTCTTCTAAAGAGTGAAGGTCTCAACAGTAATGATCATGGCCACACACTTTTGTTCAGGGTTCTCAGGACCCATCACAGGCTGGATGACACGGTTACAGAATCACAGAGTCTCGTCAGACAGACTCCATGCAGCAGTTCCGCCTCTAACACTCCTGACAGATGGTCGCCCCTCTGTATCATCTGTCTGAGATGGGGAGCTCGGTGTCTTTTTAGGAATCTCATTCCCATGATAGACAATTACCACATCCAGCACTCAGGAAGGCTTCTCATATTTTCATATTTTAAATGGAAATGTGTTCTGTAGCTCCCACCTATCCCATTTATTCCAACTCTACCTTATGCTGCATTATAGAATTATCCTATTCTAGTTCACACTCCATATGACATCTTCCTCAAATACATGACATAAAATAAAAATGTCCCACTTAGAAACAAAATTTTTGGGATAACTTCCAGAAATACCCTGTCTTGTTTTTTAATTCCTATACCTTGATGTCCTTCACATCTAGCAGCTAAAAGATGTCTCACCAGGGCTAGAGAGGCAGCTCAGCCATTAAAATCTAGGCTCACAAACAAAAACTCTTAGAGTTGTCATACCTGAGTACAAATTTCTTCCCTTTTATTTATCCTTTCAACAAATCTCTTGAGCAGAGCATTGTGCTAATCTCCAAGCAAGGGGCAAAGGCGACATGAGAGGGCTCCTACCCTAAGCTAACAATGTGCTAATAAACTGTAAAAGAAGGACAAGGATGGTGTATATCATAAGTAACACAACACAACCACAAAGTCCAAGAAAACCATGGAACACTCTGGAATGGTGTCAGAGAGTAGAAAAAGTTAGGGAAGATTTCAAGGACAAGGGTTTGTTTGAGTGATGTGCCAAAAGAAAGAAGGTTTACCCAGGTAAAAAGAAAGGAAGAATTTTTTACCTCCTAACCAGTATAGACTTATGGACCTTCGAGTCATGGTTTGAAGAGAAACATGACAGAACAACAAAAGGATCCCAGGTGGAGAGAGGGGGCATGGGGTGGAAATTAGTCAGCTAAGGACTCAAAGAAAAGCTTTGAGAGGGAGAAGACAGGTGATATCAGGGAGCCTTAGTCCCAACCGAGAAACATAATGTTTCAAGATGAGAGAAAGTCTACACAAAGGCTGAAATGGGGTGGGTGCCCTGTTGAAGAGGTGAAGCTAAGGATTTGGAGCCGCTTTCTGTCTTCCCACAGATCACAATGTAGTAGTGGAGCTGATCCTAGGAAGACAACCAGAGAGGGTAAGGCGTATTTAAATATGGCCAATGTCTGGCAGGAGACCCAGGCAGGGATGCTGGAAAACATTTAACACCAGACTCAGGAGTGCAAAAACAGGGAACTCCTGAGTGTTGGCCCATATCTATTTCAATGCTACAAATACTCAGTGTAGCATGTTTTGATCTACACTAGTCTCTGAAACCAGAGTCAAGAAAGAACTTTACCCATTGGCTGTGGAGAGCCAGCATAATCCTGCTCCAGATCACCAGTGCACTCAAGTAAAATGTTCAACAGTCACTCAAGGGGTGAAGGGTTGGGTCAGTCTCTTCCTTACTGCTCAGGAAATGCTGTGTCAATCTTTGCAACATAGTTAGCACCGTGACAGTAGGCAGACCAGAGTTTCCCTACTGATGTGGTCTCAACTTCAGCTCAAAGCATAAACCGGTTCTCATTCCCTCTATAAACAATCATATAAAATAAAAAAACCATAAAAATAAGTGCTGACAGAAACCAATGAGTTTACGGTAGTTTTATTTCTCATAATGTCCTGGGATGATTCTCCTTTAAGATTTATTATTGTTTTCCCTACCGTGAAATAGCAGCTAAGTGGTTTTTGCTAAATCAATTTAAAGGTTGCTGCATTTCATTGCTACAGTTGCAAGTACCTATGGGATGGCTACTGCTTGATAATAGTTCAAAACGATGTTTTCAGTCAATCATAGGATTCAGTTCAACTCTCTGTTCTTTTTTGAGAAACTTAAGAGCGAGCTAAAAACAAAAGAATCAAAAAACCTCTGTCTAGGCACATAAAAGCCTAGCAGTGTGATGAATAGACTCTATCGGGGTAGTTGATGATACTGTGGCTGCTGAGAAGGACATGGGATACAGCCTGTCTGTCAGAAGGTAGGAAAAGCAAACAGTTCATCTAAAGAATGGGTGAATGTTCCACTCTGGGGCAGAAGGAAGAAGAAATGAAGAAGAAACAGAATTAGAAGAGCAGTAGTTGTTCACGTGTACATCTCCAGCGCAGACCTCATCCTATGTCTTCTTGGGTGCAAAGAAGTCAGTTTCAGGCAAACACTTACTACAATGATGCTTAGCGACACAAGAAAATGTCTTTGTTCCCCCGGAGCAGTCAAATGCTCTTTCACATGTACCAGACAATGTATAATACCTCTCTAATCAAAATTTTCCAAAATATTGCATCACATTTAAAACACAGTTTTACCAAGCTCTCACACGGTCTGTAGCCGCCAGATGGGCTGAGAAGGTCCTGCCCTTTAGCTTCCTGTCTTTTTAACAGCCCCAACTTTCCAACCACCCTGGCCTCCACCCAAGATATGCCAGGCTCTCTGCTGCCTTTGCCTGGGAAATTCCCTAAGTTAACAGAGGAGTGCTTCAGTTGCTCCTTCTCAACTCTCAAGCCAGTATGGCTTCTGCAATGTTACTTGTGCATCCACTGATAGCTAAAGAAATTCTTCCACCTCCTACCCCATCATCCTCTCCAAAATTAGAATGTAATAAATTTAGTGTCTCATCAGTTCATTGTTGGAATCTCCAACCATAACATGAACACTGTAAAGAATGCACAGTGGTGACTCTCCTTGAGCACACAGAAGGTGTTCATCAACTACAGATGTATTTCTTATGAAAAAAAATATGAAAGAATGATCCTATTCCCACCATACTGGCATCTGTGGTGATTTGAATATGCTTGGCCCAAAGAGTGACACTATTAGGAGGTGTGGCCTTGTTGGAGAAAGGATGTCACGGTAGGGATGGGCTTTGAGACCCTTCTTCTAGCTGCCTGGAAGCCAGTCCTCTCCTGACTGCTTTCAGATCAAGATATAGAACTCTTGGCTCCAGCATCAAGCCTGTCTGGAAGCTGCCATGCTTCCTGCCATGATGATAATGGACTGAACCTCTGAACCTGTAAGCAGCCCCAATTAAATGTTGCTTCTCTAAGAGTTGCTTTGGTCATGGTATCTCTTCGCAGCAATAGAAACCCTAACTAAGACAGCATTCATTGCATCTAAATAATGCATCCTGCCATCATAATGCCACAATAGGAAATATAAAAGATAGACTCATTCAAATGCATGTTTGGGGGTCCTGCCTAAGCATAGGCAGGCAATGAAACATTGCTGAGAGAACTGACCTATTTCTCCCTGTGGTTCTGCAGTTAGGTGCAGTACCTCAGGAAATCTAGCAGTTGGGTGAGGTCAACCTATGCTTGAGTCTTCTTTAGTTGCTTACTGATCAACTAGCATTTCCTGAGCACATACTGTGTAGCAGTATTAGGCTCAGATCTGATGTTATAATGATGGGAATTCAAAATCTCCTTTAAAGATTAAACTAGAGAAATGGTTACAAAGGGGATGTCACCGCCATTTGGTTTGTGTTGAAGTAGAGATGTGAAAACAGTATTATGGGGACACTGAGGCAGAGAATGACCAACAGAAGTAACAATATGGATCATTGGTTTGACTCATTGATGGGCCAATCATTAGCAATGAGCATTCCTGAAGGAATCTGGAAAGTTAAACAAAGACAAGGAGCACATCAGAGGAACCAGCATACACCAAGCTATTAAGCCCGGAAGACAGAAATAATCGGAAACTCTTAATTTAGGGAATTATAATTCATCTTACATAGCACAAATGGTTCCATATAGTGAGGAAGAATTGAAATCTTACCAAAATATAAAAAAAGGCAGCAAAGAGGAATAAATACTAACTATTGATAAGTACAAGATTAAAAATATTACATAAAATAGAATTAAATAAGATCCGGCACCATACCACAGAAATTATAGCATGACCAAGCAGTGTTTCTTTTAGGAATGCAAGTATGGATTCAAATAAAAATATTTAAAGAAAAAATTTTAACAGTAATAGGTCAAAATGTTATGACATGCTTATGTTAATGGATAATATCTATAGTAAATTTAATATTAATCTTTAATTTGAGGCTTGTCAAACCTAATGGAACTGAAGCAAACATGCTTATTTACCACTGTAAATATCTTGCCTCAGCATAAGGGTTGAGGTGAAATGATCAAGGCGTGTCAGCAAGTTCAAAGCCACCAGCGTCAGTGTTGTTAAAATTATAGCTTCCAAGACGGAGCCCCCACCCCAAACCCTAAAAATAACTGTCATAAATTTTCAGAATTAAAGCTCATCACCTCACTAGTTTGCAAATTACATGTGTTCGTCACTGAGAAACTTTAGGGAAGCAGGAGAGAGAAACAGCTTTAAAACGAGTTTTCCCAAAGGCCGACAATACCTGAGTAGGAGTCAAAATGTCTGGAGAACCCACAAAGCAAATACTCAGTGCAACATGAAACACACTGTGGAAATACAGAACCTGAGTGGGGCAAAGGAGAGAGCGAGCTTCTGTAGACGGAGGTCTTTCTTCTGGATAAAATATACATTTGGCTTTGTATTTTTAAAAGTTCCATATCATGAAAGTATTACTAATGTGAAAATAATAAGAGTTGAACGATGTGGAAAATACTATGTTTTTAAATATTTACGTTTCATTTCACAATTAAAATCTAATTACACCATTCCTGTTTTCCTCCCCCCGCCCCCCATCACGTTCACAGGCACAGTCCCCTCTGTTGCTCCCTTTCAAGTCCATGGCCTCTTTTCTCTAAATTGCTACAGTTGTTAATTCATTGCTGTATAAAAATGCTACGGAAATCCCTTGGCTGTGTAGTGATGGGTGGTCCACAAGCCCATCGAGGGAGGGTGACACCCCTGGGAAGAAGAGTGCAATTCACTCTGGGTAGCAAGAAAAAGAAAATGACTGAGGTTACACCAAGGCAATGGTAATGGCTGATATAGCCAAAATAAGGAATATTAGGTGTGTTGGAGAGCTTATGTAAGAAGGTTCAGAGACTGATGGGATGTTTGATATGAGAGTTATGGGAAGAGATGAACCGTTTACTCAGAAAAATTCTTGCTGCGTTCTTCCTATGCGCTAGCACTAAATTAGATGCTAGGCACCACAGATAATTAAATGAGAAGATGCATTAATTTAGCCGCCTCCTAGGAAACAGGAGAGATTAAAAGATGTGGTTTCGAATACAAGAAGTGATTTTAAGTACAAACAAACCAAAACATCAACATGAATTCTAATTAGCTGGAAATGGTTAAGAAATGCTTTCTAGTGAAAGAATAAGACACAGGAGAATCCAAATGCGTTTAATTAATGAAGACGGGTGTAGACCTGCAGAGAAAGGGGGAGGAGGTAAAGCCATCTCCAAGCCTGGCTCAGGCTAAGCGAACATATTGGAACCAGAACAAGATTAACCAGTAACTGGAGAAGCAAGAGAGACCTGTCAGTCACCTGCACTGCTCTCTCCGGCTGTGGATATAGCATCACCAGGGAGCTTCAACAATGCTGCACCCTGTAGAGATTCTTAACCATTCTTTTGCTGTAGCAAGCTTGGGCATAGCCAGGACCATCTCGGGCCACTGAACCTCAGCAGAGTCCCTTAGCCCCAGTACTGACTCTCTCTCCAGCCAAGCTCAGATAATAAGCTCCCAATGCGTATTTCCAGTCTAAACCTGAAGACGCTGATTCCTCATTGGATTCCTCAGCTGTAGTCAACTCAATCCTTCAGAATAAAGGAGCAAATTCTTAGTGTCCTCTACAACTAAATAGCTTTCAAATCTGGAATTATTTTTCTTCTATTTCTGGATAAGAATATTTTTTGAGGGGAGGTCACATCCTGAACCTGTTCCCTCTAAACTTACATCAACATTTATAATTTACCTTATAATTGCTCTTGTAATTTCGCACCTCCATAATATTTGAAAACAATACATCGTACCGAAGGATGTAATACACCGCTCTGAAGAGTTTCTGTGAAATTGAACCAGAACATTGCATGCTCCTCCCAGCTTTTGCAAAGAATCAGGTAAATGCTGAGACAAAATTGTATTTCAGACTTTAGATGAAAACCATCCCTATGTAAATATCACAAACTTAAGGGGGAAATGAACAATTCAGCCATTATCAAAACCATTCAGGAAAAAGAAAGAACAGTACTAGTTCCCCTCAGAGCATTTTCGTTGCTATTATCCTACGATTGAAGATCACAGGAAAGGCAAGATTCTTGAATGGGGAGGTTATAACTAAGGGTTGCTAACAGGCTGCAGGAGGTTTCATATTAGTGATAATTTCTCTCTAACAAAAGCATTCTCCATTTCCCCTGGCTTTGCTCTAAAGGACTGGATTATGCACAGGAAATTTTACTAAGGGTTAAGGGCCCAGCTAGAAGCTGACTTCAGAACTATGCTTTCTCTACTCAAAACACACAGCCTTGGTCTCACCTGGAATTTGACCAAATCCTGTTGTTTTGACAGGATCTCAACGGATTTGAACACACATAGAAATTCGAGGGGCACTATTCTACATCTGAATTACCTAAGTGTGGCCCATGTAACTGTAGCAAGTGACCACACCCCAAATAGAAAAGAAAAGTGAATTACTGGGCATAATTGCAGCTATTAAAATAGAATCTTGAAAGGCAGAGCTTGAGCCCAGGAATTAGCATCTTACCAAAATTTCCATGGAATTCTGCTTACAACCATGTTTAAGAGGCAAGTGTTCAACATGGTTCCACCCACCCCACCTCCAGAAGTCCACAGTGGAGACAGCAAGAGTAAATTTGTATTGTGAACTTATAGCAAACAACCCCTCCCCATAGAAGCAAAAGCTTACTCTATAATTCGTACTTATTTAATACGAGCAGGATGTTGGGAAGTCAGTGCAAAAGAGAGTAGGAAGTCAAACAGCACATAGCAGGTGTGGTGACACACACACACCTTTGATCCCAGCAGAGGCGGCCAGAGCTCTTGAGTGTGAGGCCAGCCTTTCTACAGAGGGAGCTCCCGGAAAGCCAGAGCCACACAGATAACCTGCCTCAAAAAACCAAAACAATCATACAAAACAGAAAAGAAATGCAAACATATTAACCCTTAAGTGTGCAAAATTGGAAATCAAATCACATTTTAAGCATAAATAAACTGTGGGAAAACAAGAGAAATCATGTTGGCAATTCGCGATTTGTAAAAATTTCATGCAACATGAAAACTAAGATACTGAAACTAAAACACAAACTACTAACTGCAATGCAATTCAAACTTCGATTTATAATTGAATAGTACTATAGCATGCACTTATATGCTCAACAGGCAGAGCGAGCAGAAGTTAACAACTGGCTGTATTCCTTTTAGATTTTCATTTCTTTTCTTTTAATTAATTAATTTACATCCCAGTTGCAACTTCCCCTCCCTCTTCTCCTCCCAATCCTTCCCTCTCACCTCTGGGTACCCCCACTCCCTCCCTTTCTTCTCAAAGAAGGAGAGCCCTCCCATGGATATCCACCATGGACATCAAGTTGTGATAGGATTAGGAGCATCTTTTCCTGGGAGCCTAGACAAGGCAGCCCAGTTAGGGGAAAGATCCAAAGGCAGACCACAGAGTCGGAGACATTCTCTGCTCCAGCTGTTAGGGGGTCTCACATGAAGATGAAGTTGCACATCTGTTACATATGTCTAGGAGGCCTAGGTCTTCTATTTCTGGAGAAGTATAATTTAGGTGCTCCTGCGAGCATCTACAGGCTCAATCTAGATTTTCAGAAGAATGAAAATATCAGAAGTATAACAAATATCTTTGGTCTTTCCTACCTTACTTCGATTCTCTTTTTTTCCTTCCTCAAAGGCAAATGATTATCCTTGATTTATAATAAATGTAATTACTAAAAAAGTACAATAAAATTTATATTATAAAATTATACACTTATATACACATGTTAAATAAATAGGAATGTAATTTAAACAATGTATTAAAGCATTACGGCTTGCCTACCAGTATGTAATCATTAATAGAATAACATCACATAATTTTACTACATGTAATTGTTGTAGCTACAAATTATATGATACTCTTTCATTTTAAATTTATGCAAACGACATTATTCTATATATGGCCTTTAAATTATGTAAACCATGTTGTAGCGTAGATAACGTTTAAAAATCTATCATTAGTTTTCTAAATTAGTGTTTTAGGTGAGCACATAAGGTAATGGGCTTCAGCATGGAATTTTCAAACACTCTTTGTACTTGCTGACTGTGTTCCCTCCCCCCGCCCCTTCTGTGTCCCCCAACACCCACCGCGCTCTCCTGCCCTTGGCCCTCACGCTTTCCTCCCTTTGCCTTCCTACCTTATGTATTGATTAGCCTTCCTTTTCTTATACAATACTAGGTCTTCAGAGGATGAACATACAAATCTGCTGGTTGGTTCACTTTGAACAGTGTCTATGTCTTTTTAAGTTATTTATCACAGACAATATACCACTCCTAACTCATGGCTACTATTTTAAATATTTCAAGTATTCACTCTTGGTTATGGGGATTATTTCGCTATCTCTTGTAGTCTCCATGAATGATTTTTGAGATAAATGTGAAATAAAAATTAGGGAAGGACAAGAATTCTGTAGTATTGCATTAATAGAACTTTTATTGTATTGTTTAATAGAACTTTTTACCTTGAATTTTATTTTTCTAATATTAGTGCAATAACCTTACTGGTTATTTATTCCATATCTTTATCTTCAAATTCTGTGTGCAATTTCTGTTAGGTGTTTCTCTGGCAAACCTCACCTACAACTCCATTTTTAAAAGCTGAATTTGAGACTGTTTGATTGCTAAAAACAATCCCAGTCCACTTAGAAATTTTCAAGACATTGCTGTAGTAGAATTTGGTCTTCTATGCTTTTGTGTTTTCTATAAAAGAGTTTATCTTTTCTTATTCCACTTTCCATTTCCTGTAGAAAACAAAATATGCCTGCCGTCTGACCTCCAGGCCTTAGTTCGGAAGGGTCAGATATATGTGCCCAGAAGATGGTCCCTGAATGGTTAAAATGGTTTGATTAAATACTTAAAATCAGTAAGGCTGTGTAGCATAGTAACAAAATCTTGCTAAGAGAAAGGGCAAATATGAGAGTCTACGGACACTAAATATAATATAATTCCAACTATATAACACCCAATGGTGTTTGATTGAAGGCTGTTCACCCCTTCTGTTTGTTCTGAGATACAGTGCCGTCCTTTGCTCTGGACATCCTGAGGCTGACCTGGCACAGACACTGGAACATTAGACTTAGTCTGTGTAACACATCACTCACTGACTTCAGCCTCAGCCATCCCATCTGTGGATTCATCACCCAACAAGTCTTCCTGAGGTGGGGGGGGAGCTGTTTTTATGGGGTTTGCCCCCAAGATTCTAGAGGCTGACAATTCTCACATTTACATTGGTGGCCCGGCAGCCTGGAGATTTAGGAAAGAGATGAGCAAAGGCAGGCTCCTGTCAGGACTCCCTCTGCTTTGACAGAGGTCAGTCCTCATTACAGAGGCTAACTGCTTTCCTGACAGCCTACTCATTTTCATGTTAATTTAACCTTAAAATGTGCCTGCACAGACACACCGAGGAGAACAGTTATTAAAGAAGGGTACTGTTCCTCAGCTAAAACTGACAGCTAACATGAGCCACCATTCTTACCTTGTTCCTGATGCTTGTTCACCCACCTGTCCACAGTGGGTTTTTACTGAATATCAAACAGGACATCTTCCTACTCACCCAAACAATGTCTTCCCCTCCCCTCAAAACAATAGATCTTAGGTCAACTGGTCTCTTTACCCATCAGGAATTTGTTCTGGAAATGGCCTTCCCCTTCAAGCAGGGGAGGCCCTGGTGGGAAAAAGTTTAGTAGGAACAGCATGGAGCTACAAATAGTGAGGCGACTTCTTTTAAATCACCCTCTGCCGCTCTAGGTTTTACTTTGCAATGAGATGGAATAAATGAATTCAAGGAATCACCAAGAAAATGGAAACAGGAAACCCATCACAAAGGGCTGGATGCAAGGTAGGAACTCAGTTCTCAGGGATTTTCAGAGGTTTATGCTTAAGTCTTTAACACAAGAAATAAACGCTATGGAAAATGCTTGCTCGCCCCCAGGAGGCCCGCACTTATTGCATTAGCAGAGTGTCTTTCTCTGGCCTTTCTGCCTCCTCCCTGCTGCCAAATTGGCAGAATCTCCTCTATCCCAACCTTCTGTTTCTGGGTGAAAAATGATTTTTGAAGTAAGTTTGGCTTATGCTACGCAGAGGCTTCTCAGAGACTTACAGCTTCCAGGGTATTAAATAACAGCTGGCAAAAACGAAAATACTAGTAGTAAACAAAGCAATAACAGTGCTTCGGGACATCTTTCTTCTAGTTATCATACAGATTCTGAGCTTGGGAGGGTCCTTCCTGTCTCTCTTTAGAGAAACTGCCTACAGAGAGTGATTATCAATGTAACAACTCATTTGGTTGTTTCCTATTACACGTGACCTTTCGATCTATTAGGGGCCTGGGGTAAGACAGAACCTCTTCATCCATCCTTCTGGGCACCTGATGTCAGTGCTTCTGATGCTCGGGACATCCTGATGCGAGGATCAGCTAAGCTTTCTTTCACTCAGATGGCTTGGACAAACGGAGACAGCAAAACTTGGTCTTCGGAGTTGTGGAAGGTTCTGCGATAACTTCCCCTTTATGAATGAGGCCATTTGACTGCTACTACAGCTTAGGATTTAACATTTCACTGACTTATAAACAACTTCCCAAGACCTAACAGTAGATGAGATTTGAAGTGTCCCTTTAATAGTCAAGAACTGTTATTGAATTGTTACTGAGTAGTGGCTTAAGTAACTCACTTTTGAGAATTCACTACTGATTACTGGCCAACATGTTCTCTGCTGTGATGGGTTTTGTTGTCTATATTTCTTTGAAAATGCATTCAGAACTTTTATAATTCTGTATATCTAAAACATGAGGCATTCTGGGAGGGCAATGAGCACCCTCAGCTCTGAAGCGTGGGCCCCTCACAGATCGCCTCACAAGGTTACTGCTTATTTTCTCCATAAACAGCATTGAGTACATTATAGAGGAAAAGGAAAATTCAGATTTAAAAATCATACTACACTTTAGAAATCATTATCCTGCTACCATTACCAGAAAGAAGAAAGCCACAGTCAGCCAGCCTGGCTCCTGTCCAAGCAGCCATGCAATGACTGAATGTATGCTGCTGGTGTATGCCACTAGGCTGTAGGATTCTGGTTGGGAGAAAGACGAGAAGGGACTTGTCCATTTCCATCTGATTTAATTTTCAGCTCACCCTTGGTACCAGTGCTAAAGAGCATCCATTCCTTTTTTAATATCAGAACATTAAAAGAGGCTTGGCTTCATTATTTACAGAGCAAATGTGACCCTCTCATCCTCATTAAGGAGACTAATATCAAAAAGTCAGATATTAGCAAGAGCTGGCAACCCAGAAATCAGAACCCTCCTACACTGCTGGTGTGAATGCAAATGGTAGCCACTTTGGAAAGCATTTTAAAAGTGCCTTGAATGACTAAGCATGTAACCCACCATAAAGCCTAAAGAATTAAAAACAGATGTTTAAACAAATACATGTACCTAACCCTTCATAGCATTGCTATTTATAATAGCCAGAAGGTGGAAACAGTCTGGCTAATAAACAAAGAAAATGTGTTATGTTTATATAGTAGAATACTATTTGACTGTTTAAAAAGTGAAATGCCAACATTTGCTTTAAAAGCGGATGAACCTCTTTCCCCAATCCCCAAGTACTGGGCAAACAGAGAAGTTGTTCTTGTTGTTTTTATGTCAGGTGGAAGAGCTGTCCCTGCCCCTTCCTTGCTAGCTGTAGCACTTGGGAGATCGACTGGGCCTTACACCTTGCCTGGGCAGCAGAGTAGTGCTGACTCTGGTACAGGGGAAGCAGGTGAGCCAGCACCAGGACAGAGTGAGGAAGAACCGGCCCCCTTCACTCATCTGCTGTGAGGTGGCATAGGTGCTGAAGTGATGCCCTCCACAACTGGCCCTTCACTGCCTGTGGTAGCTGGGAGAACTGTCAGGGGGTCATGAGAACTGCTGAGTTGGCCCTGCCTCTCCGAGATTGCAGAAAGTGGGTCCTGCACCTTGCCTGAGCAGCAGAGTAGAGATGTCCCAGCAACCCTTGAGAGAATGGGCTCCTGAAGCTTGACTAGGCAGCACAGTGGAGCTGGCTCTGGAGGCATGGGTACTGGGTGAGCCAGTCCCAAGGCTGTGAAAGCAGGAGAGCTGACCATGCCTCCTGCTCATAGTGGATTTGGGTGGTCTAGCCTGAACAGTGCTAGAGAGCTTAATTTGGTGATGTGGACAAAGGAGAACTGGCCTGCTGACCAACTCAGCTACCAATGAAACCCGGATCCAGGGCTCTGAATTGACCCAAAATATATATTATCTATGAAGGGTTGGGATGTGTGAAAGGGCCGGTATTGTTGTTCCAAAGCTGTGGGATCTCCATGACACGGGGCAATAACAGGATAACTGGGAGAAGGCCCAGTGAGGATCCAATATTGATGGTGTCACAGAGGCCAAAGATTTTGAACCAGACCAGTGACTCATGACAAGAACATTTGCAAGGGAAGATGTGTAGACAGAGGGATGTACTGTGTGACACACTGTGACATACTTCAACATCCATGATGAAATGTTTCCTATGTTTTTTTTGTTGTTGATGATGGTGGTGGTTTGTGTGTGTTTTATCTTGGGGGAGAGGTTGCAAGGGCTAAAGGCAGATATGAGGGGATGGGGAGATGAACAAGACTGGGGTGCACGATGTGAAGCTCACAAAAATAATCAATAAAAAAGTTTTCTAAAGTGTGGATGAACCTTGAAAACATTATGCTGGATGTAAAGAGCCAATCACAAGAGGAACGTACGAATCCGTTGAAGTGAGATGTGTGGAAACGTGAATATAGTGTATGTAGGCAAGAAGTGGCTGTGTAGGTCTGGAGGACGAGGGGCTGAAACATATAAATTTTCTCATTGAGGAAGTGTATATGTCTAAAGATATGCTGTTTGCACATATCTGTGAATATAGAAAGGATGGTTGAGTTATAATTCTAAATGGGTGATCATGTAAATGAACTAGATCTCAATGTCATTGTTCAAAAAGACAGACAGACAGATAAACAGAAAGAGAAAGAGAGAGAGAGAGAGAGGAAGGAAAGAAGGAAGGAAGGAAGGAAGGAAGGAAGGAAGGAAGGAAGGAAGGAAGGAAGAAAGAGTGCAATGGGCTGATTCCTGCCTCAGTCCATCGGCGACTTCCTGAAACATGCACCTGACCCTGTGTGTAAGCATTTGCACCACTTTCTCTGTGAATTACTGCACTGTGTCACTTGTGCATATGATTATGGTCCTTAAAGATGTATCCCCTTCATCTTTGCTATCCTGAAGCTCCTGATAAACAGCCATTTACAAATACAGCCATTTATATTGGAGGTATTTTATAAGCTTCTGAGTGACGGGGTCATACATTAGTTGAAACTTGTTTGATAGAAACTACAGCAGATAACTTTTTTTTCTAAAAGATAATGACTGACCGACCGCCTCTGCCACTTGACACACTCTGAGTTGTGACTAAATAGCCTCACCTCGTCCACTCTCTTCAGCTCTTACCTGGTCTCCTTTCAGCTCTGAAATACACTCTGTATCTCTTTACCCTGGGGATACTGCATAGGCATTCTCCTACACTACTTGGCTTCCCACATCTCCTCAGAACACCTTCCCTGTGGCCCAGGATAATACAGACCTTGCACTAAGGGACCTCATAACTCCTCCCATCTTTTCTTGTGACTGTGTTTGTCACAAATTGCAATGACATTTACTTCGTATAATTAAAATATTGCCACCCCCATCCTGCCTCCGCACCATATCGTCAGTGAGAGCAGCAAGCCTGCTGCTTCCTTTGATGTGCATTGGCATGCGCTACACATAGTGCAGGTCTTAGCACTTAATAAGTATGCAGTAAATCCTTCTGAATGGATGGATGAATTGAGTTACTAGTGGCCAATAAATAAGATAAAATGCACAAGAACCTCGATGCTAACACAACACCCTATACGCTGACAAGGTATGAGTTAAATTTGGTGTGAAGAGCAGAAATAGAAGGCCAATGAGACTACTTGGCTGACTGGACTCCAGCACAGTCTGAGAGCTGAATTCCTGGGGCCTGCAGCAGGCCAAGCTGGAGGTAAGCTCCTGGGATCCTGGGAAGCGCACACAGATGGTGCTGTCTGTGGTGGAGATTATAACATGATGGTATGAAGCACAGCCACATGAAGACAGCTGCCTAAAAATGGAAACCCAGCTTATTATGCAGGGATCGTCTAGATTAGAAGCAGAAAGCCAATAAAATGCCAATCGTGTCAATAAATGCTGTCAGAAACCGAGATCCTGGTACCCGCACATAGTCATAGAAAGAAACACAGCAAACAAAACACTGTAGAAAGGATAGAGGGAACTAAAAAGGGACAGTGGAATAGGAGAGACTGTAGCATCAGCAGGGAACCTGTCACAGAAGCCGTGCTTACCGTCAGGTGGCTATGCCTCCCACTCAGGCGTGTGCCATGACACAAGTGGGTTTGCCCAGGACACTTGAAACCAAGCTTACCATTTGGTTTGTAAAGCAACATACACAAGCTTACAGGGCACAGGAGAACTTAGCAAACGTTAATTCTGAAATAATTATTATTGCTGCTAAGCCCATGGCTTTACGATTCACCGTACTGTTTATTCCAAAACCACATAGCCAACATGTGCTTGTACGTCCTTGAGAGTATTCTGAGCAACTGAGCAAAAAAAAAAAAGCGAAATCCATTCCAGATGGATTAGAAATGTAAAATGAAGTAAATGACACCATAAAAGTAGTTGAAAAATATGTATATTTTTATATACATAATGCATGTCAGCCCCCACATAAGCATAAATGCAAAGGAAAAACCATAAACCACGAGGAAAAAAATAGATATATTTGACAATCCAAAAAAGTACCACTTTGCACGTGATAATTGCTACTGCAACGGGAGAAGCAAATAGCCCAGGGGAAATGACAGCCAACTGCACACAGGCAACGGTTCACATTTCCACAAACACAGATGGGAAAGGAAGAAGGTCCGCACCATCAGTACAAAGCTCTTGTTTTATTGAGCATGACATCTTGGACCTTTAAGTCCAGGACTTGAATACTGAGGCAGGAGGATTATCATAAACTCAAGAGTGGCCTGGGTTGCCATGAGTGTTAAGTTCTCCTGGCTTACAGAGGGAGATACTGTCTCAATAAAGCAAAGCAAAACAAACAGATGAAAACTCTAAAAAATTACTCTTCATTATTTTGAATGGTTTTTTTTTTTTTTAGATCTTCATCGCCTATTTAATGAAAATGTTCTAAATGGGCCTCCTTACTCACATACTGATGGTTAAAGTATAACACTGGCAATTAGTTTGATCTTTCTGGGGACCGTAGATTTAATATTACAAATGTGTGAGCATACACACGCACTCTGTAAATTTCTCTAGGATAATTTCTCAGAACTGACGTTGCTAGATCTGATGGTATGCAGATTTTAAATACGTACTTTAAGATAGGGATATTTTTGTATTTCACTGTATGTGTATCTACAAAATGAATTTAAATGGCATGCATTTAAATACATTTAAAGGTATGGTGCATGGTACTACTGCCTGGTGGTGGCATACGCTTTAATCCCAGCACTTGGGAGACAGAGGCAGGAGGATCTCTGTGAGTTCGAGGCCAGCTGGTCTACAGAGAAAGTTTCAGGACCAGCCAGGGCCACACAGAGAAACCTGTCTTGAAAAAGAAAACAATAAATGGCAGGAAAAATTTAATATTGATGTATTTTTTCTATATTGACCTTCATATCTATCAAGCATTAAGGTATTCATGTGCTCTGCATGACTTGGAAACCATCGTCTCAAAAATTATCCTAAAGTGAGAATTAGCCTCTCTGAAAGGTTCATTGCAATTAATACTTAGAATCATCATAGAATATCTAAAAGTTAAATGTTAGCAAAATGCTAAAAAGATAGCCTCTGTGTACCAACAATTAATACTTTCAAATAATGATGGACACATGACATTCTATATGGGTATTTACTAAGTGGCAGTAAAAATAAAATATTACAGCATCTAAAACAATACTCCGAAGATAGACTGTGGAGAATACGTACAGCCCGCTCTGACGGACATAAGCAAGAGCGCATGTGCAGCCATTACCAGTGCGCATTTCCAAACAGTGAGATCCAACTCTCATGGTGTGACGGTGTTTGGTTTTCCATCGCCCATATTTCCTAAATTTGATAGCATTCAAAACACATTTCAAAACATATTGAGCTTGCATTCAAATTTACTGAAAGGGGAAAAAAATCATTAATTCTATAGAACTCTCCTAAAAGTTCTCCTAACCTAAGAAGAACACAAAGGTTTCTGTAACTTCTCTGACAACAGCCATGTCCACTCCTGACTCATTGCTTGTGTAACTCGAGAATTTTTCTGTTTGGTTCATTTCAGAACTGACAGCGGCTCCCACAGACCATAATTTTATCGTAACTTATTTTCTCTTTACGGGTCTAAAAAAGGCTCCGAGCACATGAAATTCACACGGATTACCAAGGAAATATTTATCAACTTCCTATGCCCGTTGAGATCCAAAGCAAACTCTTGAATGCAGACTCGCTCCACCTTGTTACTGTCCGGTGAAACTGATTTTCCATAGACCACCCAACTGTCTCCAAATGACTGTAACATTCAGATTGTGGTCAGTCAACAAAGGCTTTACAGCCCAACTGGATAAGAGCAAAACACATCTGATTGATTGTGCAGTCGAGCCCTATCCACAGAGGGGGAACTGGGGACACATTAGATTGAACTAAAAGACTTGGTGCAGGGCCATTGGAGAAGCACAGCCTTGGATAAGACTCACCAAGAGAAAAATCTCCAGGAACAGCCCAGGACAGAAAAACAGTCTCTGGGTTCCCATTTGAAATCCTATGAAACAGCAGGAGATTCCATAAAAGCTGTAAAGAAATAATAGAAAGCTGTCTCTCCACAGGTCTTTTTCTGATTTTCCCAACAGGTTGTTAACAGGACTAAGGACCCCGAAACTGATTTCAGCAGCGGTGTGTCTGGTGGAAATCCCAGCATCCCCTGCACTGCTTATAAAGACAGAAAGATCGGAAAGAAAGCCATTCAAGCAGTGGGCCCTATTCTCCATCCACAGGCCTGTAAAATGTCTACTACACCTTAACCTGGAGCTCTCCACAGTTCTTGACACCCTGTTGGATATCAATTATCCCAGACCTAATTCTTTACAGTTGTTGCTACCTTACTTGATTTGGCTGCATTTCTCACTCAAATTATTACTGTCTAAATCGTTAAATAATCCCATCTGGGTCAGACGCTTTGGGAGTTTAGAGCCAACACCTTCAGTCCCCATAGGAAACCTCCCCGGACACAGCTCATCCTGGATCTCCAAGTGACACAGCTAAACTTTACAACTGAAATCCATGTGTGAAGATATCCAAACATCACAAGAGCACGCAGTATGTAAAGTCGGAAAGCACGTAGAGCAACGACGGGGAAAATGACAAACGCCACTTCGGTGCTTCCAGACCAGCTGGCCAGATGTTGTTCTCATCACTGTGACCCTTCCTGGAGGCTCTGGAGGCTTTGCGATCTGGCGCTCGCCCTCCACACTGCTCCACTAACCGACCAAACAGAAAGCCAACACTAGCCTCATATCCCACTCTCCTCCTCCCCCTCCTGATGGGTACCCTCACTTCCAACACTGACCCTGAGCACGCGGGCAAGCAGAGTGGGAAGGAAAACACAACAGAGCGGTTGCTATAGTGCGTTGACCAGGGATGGACAATCTTAAGTAATATGTCCTTCGTACGCAAAAAGCCAGGTGTCTTTTTGACTATGAAGTGACCAAAGATCATAAAAAGGCAAACTATAGCGCAGAGCCAATGGATGTGTAGCCAGTGAATCCATTCCACACACAAGCCAGCAGAACCCAGAGCCAGGGTTCAAATTCAGGCCAAGCTTCAAATCACAGGAAGTATGAGCCCATCTGGAAAGCTCCTGGGGTGGCCAAAGGTTTTCCTCAGATGGCATTTGCCACTACCTGTCTTCAAGGAAGAGTAACTGTCAGCACAAGTCCGCAGCATGTTAAAGAGCCAGGGGAAAGCAGGCCCTTCTCAGGGAAAAAACATTTGCGAGGACAAAAATGAAATTGAGCAACTGGAAAAGTATGAAGCCCGTCACAGTGGCTAACGCCAAGCGCGTGAGACTCAGAGAAATCTTTTAAGTAGTGACATGCTGGGATTCATTAGATTAAGTAAAATGAATTTGTAAAACTAGGTTGGCAGTAGACATCTGGTTTTTTCTTTTTTTTAAAGGACAGATGGAAACTATGGAAGTCAGAAAATTCTTCTAATCAAGATTCCAGCTAAAGGTTAAAGGCAAGGCTGAAGGGAAATTTAAAGTCGTGCAGTAGTCACTCTTCTGTGGGAGTCAGCAGTCAGGGAGTCAATACCGCCCACATTTTAGTGTGATGTACATTGAGGTCCCACTCAACATATGGTGTTTTCAAAAATTCTTTCAGACAAACACTTTTCCTGCAAGCTTAGTGACCAAAAGATGACACTAAAGAACATAAACATAAAAACACAAGAACTATGAAGGAGTCAGCTCATGGGGTCTTGGGGTAAGGTGACTTCCACTTGGGGAGCAATTCATAACAGTGCTTCTCACTCCTTCCAGAACATGCTTCTTGGACTTAACTCAGCTTATACACAAAGCCATTCCTAACGAGCAAGGGGCACCTCGTTACAGTAGGAAGTGTAAGCTTCCGTGGAGGTCCGGTGCATTGAGAGTGAGGGTGAACATCTCCCTTTACCCAGACAACTTCTCTCTTAGACAAATGATCATGACAGGCCTCTTGCTGGTCTTTTTAAAATCCCTGTGAAATCTTGCAAATCCAGGTTATAACCTGAACTCTCTTGCTTCTGTTCTTTTGGGTTATCCCCTATCTCTAAAAACTTGAAACAATCTATAGCACAGTTTTAAAAATCACAAACATTTATTGAACATCTACCCTTTGCAGAGTTTGTATGGAGTATTTTAAATGTATTATTTCACATAATCACTACAAGTGTCTTGTGAAGAGATGTAGACACTCTGTGTACTTTAGAGGTGAATGTGGGCCCAGCTAGGAAGTATTCTATTGTAAGGGCAAAGGCAGGACATGAGTGAACCTCACTTTTTAGCTGTTACACCAAACAGTATCACACCAGAAACTCAAATGTGTGCAAGCTCCTGGCAGACAAGGCCCACAGTGACATGAAATGCAAAGGGATCCCATCGGAAAGCTGTCTAGAGCAGAACAGCCTGGATTTAGTGTTTAACCACCAGAACACAGGAGAGAGGAGAGAAACACCTGGGCTGGGGTTGGTGTTGAATTTCTATTTTACTTCCGAAAAAAACTAAATCGAAGTCCAAATTACATAACACTCAGAATGGCTTGCTTAGCCAGTTGCCTCCGTTCCAGTTTAGTCTCGGCAGGATGTCAGGCTGAGCTAGACTCTGGGGTTTGGCAGAAATCAGAAGGCCTGCAGGAATTAGCATTGCAAAGTCCAGAGTACTCGGTGACAAATTAGTTTGCAGATGCAGCTCAGTTAATAATTGACCCAATTAGCTTCTTCCAATTGAGATGAAAATTCTGTATGTCACCTTGAGCTACTGACTGCTCATGTATGCTCAAAACTCAGAACTCTAAGTGAGAGATTTATTCTCCTTATAATTCATGTCTCACACATTAAAACAACTACGAACGTCTCCGATCCTTTGGAACCTCATGCTTGGGATACGAATATCAATGACTGCCATCTTCAACATTGTGGCACTCACATCTTCTAATGAATAGGAATAAAACAGAGACAACTAAATTCAGATTACAGACCACAAAGGAAGCTAG
This sequence comes from Rattus rattus, assembly GCF_011064425.1. Classification (NCBI taxonomy): domain Eukaryota; kingdom Metazoa; phylum Chordata; class Mammalia; order Rodentia; family Muridae; genus Rattus; species Rattus rattus. The sequence continues at coordinate 19,614,454 of NC_046161.1, read as the reverse complement.
ATAATTGGGTAATTGGGTTAACAACCAAACCAGTGGTGTCAGCAATTCACGAAAGAGTTGTGTAACAGTTTGGATGCAGAATGTTCTCCAAGATTGATGTGCTAAATGCTTGGTCCATTGTTCCTTACCACTACAGAAAGACACTAGAACACTTCCCCCAGATCATCTCCAGGACTCCTTAATCCTTCCAGAATGGTCAAGCTACTGTAGCCTCATCATTATCTCTACTCCTTCTAAAGTCTGGGACACAGCCACAATCCTGGGAATTCATCTGGTACAGCGATGACTCCAGTTACAAATGCTCCCCTCATCCCCAGCTCTGAGCAGTAAACTTGTAAACGGGCTGGAGTGAGGAGAGTAAAGAGAAAAATAAAGGGGGCAAACATCATTGGAATTGTTACAGTTTAAAGATTGGGATGGGGATAAGAAGAATAAAATCCCTGTTTCTATAAAGTAGACTTGAAAGTTATAATTGAAACCGCTCAAAATAAATATTGTCAAACGTGGGCCAGGTCTAGCCCTCTTCCTGACTACCTCCTCCCCCTAACCCATCCTGTTCTCTGAAATCCTAGGAAGTCACAAACAATATACCTAAACAGTCTGGATACAATTCTCATGAGGCCTGACCCAAATCTTGGAGGTAGACAATAACAGCAGCCACCAGGAGAGAATGACTAAATAAATAGCACCTGTTTATAAATGACCCCAGCTCTGAGTATTTTGTATAGCAATAGAAAAGCAACTAAGCCCAAGATTCTACCGGAGTGTCTAGATCGTGATGCTATGGCTGAAGTCCAGGGCTCAGACAGTTGCTGGCTCCAGGCTCAGGGAGTTGCTGGCTCGATTGAGCAAGGCTTTGAGCTCTGGACTGTGGCAGGGAATGGGAACGGCAAGGGAAGAAGCCATTGAGAGAACTGAGGTGCTGAGCACATGGGCACATGCTTCTCAGCTATCATCTTGCTGGGTCCCAGGGCCTTTCTGAGAATAGCTCCTACTTGTCCCACTTTGCAGACCTGGAAAGCTCAAAGAGGTCACTTAACTATGGACAGACAGGCTATACAGAAGTCATCTGTGAATAGTATTGTGGAGGAAGGTGGGAAAAGCAGGTGGAACCAATTATATCTATAAGATTCCAGTCAAATAAAAAAAAAAAACCCTGGGGTGGAGACAAGCAAATTCTGGAGGCTTGCTGGCTCAGCAGTCTAGCCAAAATAGTAAGTTCTAGGTTCAGTGAGAGACAATAACGATGTCATGCACACACACACACACACACACACACACACACACACACACACACACACACACACACACACACACACACACACACACACACACACACACACAGAGGCAGAAACTCGCCTGAAGGAGACCTTACAGGAACCCTTATAAGCAAGTACACAGCACATATATCACACATACCACACACACACACACACACACACACACACAGAGAGGCAACTTGACTAAAGGGAGACCTACAGGAACCCCTTATAAGCAAGTACACATATATCACACATACCACACACACACACACACACACACACACACACACACACACAGGCAGAAACTTGACTGAAGGAGACCTTACAGGAACCCTTATAAGCAAGTACACAGCACATATATCACACATAACACACACACACACACACACACACACACACACACACACACACACACAGCATGGGCACAGATAGAGATGTAGGAGCACACTGAGAACTCATAGGAGTATCCTGACCTACCTTATTATATGACTGTGGAGTTTGTAGAGCTGTAGTCCCCCATTCTGTCTCCCTGGACCTGAGCCAAGCCCCCTACTTGGTGTGATCATCGCACACCTCCTGTTGGCACCTGTGACCAGGCCTACTTGGTGATAATCGTGCTAAGAAGAACCATCTGGAAGGCAAGTGTTGATGGCTGTGGCACTCAAAGATAAATGAAAGACTTAGGCTTATTTACTTTGTGTAGACTGGGTTCCCTAGGAGAAAGTCTCTAATCCTACTGCTCCAGCCCAAAATCTATTAAAGGGCAGCAAAGAGAATTCTCTCGGTGCCCTTCCAGCTCAGAGACAATGTTGGTTTGAGTGAAAGTGTCTCCAGGACATATGGAAAGAGCTAACCAAACTCACTTCAAGGTTAAGTGAACATTTGAAAAATACAGCATCACTTTAACTGGAATTAGAAAAGCTACATACACTTGAACATTCGATCCTTGTCTCAGTCTAGGCTAAAAGGGGATTGACTTCACTCACGGAAGAGGTCTACACTTCAAAAATTATTACATTTTCCATTGGAAAACTAACTAGATTTCTGAGTCAAAGATCAAACTGTTCTGATCCGCATTGGGTCCAGCCATCCCCAGCTGGCCCTGTGGCAAACCTGGATTCTCAGCATGAGTGTGATTGTCTGTGGCAGATTCTCAGGTGCTTTTAGTTTCCTTCCAATGCCATCCAGAGAGAGGAGGAACATGACCCAAATTGAATCTGTCTTCTCAAGGCTTTGCTAAGAAAGTCCAGAGCCGGACAAGGGGCTGCATTGTTCCGGTGGCATGCTCACAAAATGCTGCCAGCCCTGCAGATGCACAAAAATGTGTCTGGAATTTACGTGGCGCGATGGCCCTGACAGCTCCTATTGTATGCGACATGCCTTGAATTAAAATACATCTGCAAAATGAGATTTACAAAGACTAGCAGTTGGGAGAAGCATGAGTCTACCTAATACGCTCTATAGAACACTCTAAGAACACTGGCGTAAGGCGAGTGGTATCCCGTGCCTCTCTTCTCCGCTGAAGACTGGGTGCCTCCAGCCCTCACAAGCAATCCACATTGCAGTTACTCACTCCTACCCAGAAGCAATTCCTAGCAGATCCAGTGCAGATTACTGAATGAAAGAAAGCAGGCTAGGCTACAAGAGCCTAGGCATCTCTGGGTATCCCCTCCCCTGAAAATCCACCCTACCTAATCTACTTTTTAAATGGAAGTGTGTTTCTAGACCCACCCCCACACAGATCTGTCAGGCTGGTGATGGTCCTACCTAGGCAGTTGACTGGGAAACTGGTTCATCATGGGAGGGATGGCCAGGGAGAGGACATAAACACATGGGAGCAGAACATGTCTGAGCTTGCTCAGGGCCCTCTCAATCACCACTATGTGAGTAGAACACCCTTAGAGGCAGATTGGGTGGTTAATTTGGTTTCTGGATCACATTTCTATTTCTCAGAGGTTCTAGAAATTTCTGAAGAAAAAAAAAGGGGAAAGTGGTCCTGAGTCAGAAGTTAAAAGATCCTGTGACTATTGTCATGATGCCAAAGCTGGAGGTCCACACGGCAGTGTGCTATCTGCCTCTCTGCGGAGCCTGTCCTCTGGGATATGCTAGATGTGCTGGGAGAAGAGGACAACAAACATGAATGACAGATGGTCTTTTTCCCCAAGAGCTCATCTCTCTGGAAGGAAGCTGTCACATAGAGGAATCCTGGTAGCCTGTCTAGCAATAAACGGAATTAGGATATAATTCAGAACAATTGAAGTGCTGGTGGGAAAAGAAGATGAGCAAACTTTTAAGTATTTGAGGTAAAGGCTTCGAGGGCTGGTGACACGGATCAGTGGCTCAGTGGGGGAAGGAAGGGGCTTACTGTTCAAGTCTCTGAGTTCAATCCTGGAACCCACATGAAATAGGAGAGAACTGACTCCACAAAGGTATCCCCTGACTTCTGCAAACACACATGTATACATACACACACACACACACACACACACACATGCTGAACATAGACATAGATAGCTTTATTTTATTTTGTTTTATTTTATCTTGTTAAGGCTTAAAGGAAATGATCCTTGGAACTAAGCCAGAAGAGTGAGAAGCAAGGAAGGAAACATGGAGCAAATGATATAAACAAGGCATTCTCCTCTCTCCTCTTTCCTCAGAAAGCAATCAAAGGTGGGGAAGGAGGTTAGGGTAGGGGACACTAGACTGATGAAGTTAGAACATTGGCTAAAAGATCAATCAGAGTTATTGCCTATTTTGGGCCATGACCCCAGCTCCACAGTTCAGGACGTGTTTGGAGCACACAGCGGGTGAGTGTGACGACTTTGAGTAGAGACCGGCCCCACACACCTACACTCAGTCTCTTCAAGGCCTCGACGGAAGGTCTTTTCTTTCATTCAGTCCTGCAGTCCCTATGTGTATCTCTGTGGCCATACCAGTTTTGTGTTTTAACCAGTCTTACTTTTTGTTTCTTCCTCATTTCTTTTCTCATCTAAAAATGTGGTTTCCGAACCTTCTAGACTGGCAAAACCCAATGGAGATTTCATTTCCCCTTCAGGAGGGAAGAATGTCAGAAATAACTGCTCTACAGCTTATGGGGTGCTGAGTGTGCATTGAAAGAAACACTTCTCTGTTAGCCATAACTAGACAGGAACACAGCCTGGGGATCCAGAGGCACCCAATGAAGACCAAGGAGAAAATGCACCACTGTTTGCACAATATACAATCTCAAAACATATGGTTTCAGGAAACTTCTGGGTAGGCAGCAAGGATGCCAGGTCCACTCAGAATCCAGCAGTGGTGTCTTTGTACTTGGATGCTAATGTGCAACACACTTATTTCATCTCATTTCAGCTCTCTACTTCCTCAAGTTCTGCTTACATGTGAGACGTGTTTCTCTTCTTTCCTATGATAACACCCAATGCCCTTCCCCATCTGTAAAGCCCTGTGTGCCTCTTATGGACATCGTCTCTTCCCCTTACTCTTTCTGTTTCCAATATGTGGGACTCTCGTTATTCCTCAAATTCTGCAAGTTCTTTGACTCAACCTACAGGGATCTCTACACTCAAACTTAAGCACGAATGGCTCACTTCCTTCAAACCTCAGCGTGAAAAATGACCTTGTTTGAGTGACCTTGCCTGAGTCCCTCTATGAAAGTCCTGAAATTCCCAGTGTGCTTTTCCATCTCTTTCCACATTCTGCTTTCTTGTGTGTGTGAAGTCATTCACACCTCTACATTAGAGAATGACAGAATTGTGTCATCTAAGCCTAATGGAGTTCTTGATACATACTTCCAGTAGTTGGAATTAAATAAGAGTTGACTTGAGTGCTTTACAACAGGACAAAATATGAATTTCCATTCCCCCTGCAGAATACCTAGCATCACTATGTAAGAACACCTCTCTCTGCTCTCCCTCTGTATGCAATTAGGGTGGGCCTCCTCTGTTAATCCAAGATCTCTCAATCTAAATGCCTGTGATACATTTCAGCACCTACCTTAGATCCGCTGAACCAGAAACTCTGAATATGTCACAGACAGTTTTCAGAGACCCTTCCCCAACTGCAGTGATTGGTTTAGGCATGACTACAAGGCCCAGCCAGAGCCAATGACAGGCAAACCTCGTGGGGTTCATGAGGAGGAAAGACTCACTAGACTGTATAGTTTATCTGAAGCTATAGACTGACAGAACAGGAAGGAAGGCTGAGCCAACCCTGAGGAAGCAGAGCCCAGAGCAAGAAATGCACCAACTCAAATGACCCATCTGAAACACCGAGTCAACTCATGTACTTGGTGACATCCATCTAGCCTCTTAAGGCTGTGTGACTGTCCCAACATAGACAACCCTGATTTGGGTTTCTAGTCTAGATAACAAAAAATGATACCAAGTTAACAGAAGCAAGCAAAAAGCATATGCTGCATTAAACCTAGAAAGAAGGGCAAATGGACAAGGTGTAAGGGAGGGTTCCCGTTGCACACTGCCCTTAACAAGATTCTCCATCATCTCAGGTACTTTGCCCCAAGACTGATTTAAAAAGGCCCTCTTATCTAACTCTGTGATGTTAAACCCAAGAGACAGAAAAAAAAAGTGCAACAATATGGATGAGCAGGTGGGCCACCAAAGCACAGACTAGGTCACAATTATGAGGAACGAAGCTCAGGAATTAGAGCGCAGGACTGATTGGTCCAGGAGGGAAGTGAAGAGCAGTGCCCAAGGGGACTGTTATCTGGGTCTACTTTTGATTGCAATCTTCTAGGTCGCATCTGCAAAGACCCTTTCAGTGACATAAATCCAGGTGACTACATTCACATAGCTGAAAAGTGTCAATGCAGGTGCACAACTGCCTTGCTCAATCTGTGTAGCATTAATTGCTTCTTAAAAAATGTTTTGTTGCTAGGCAATGGTGGTATATGCTTTCAATCCCAGCAGTCAGGAGGTGGAGTCAGAAGCAGTCAGATCTCTCAGTGGGAGGCCAGCAGCCTGGCCTACAGAGAAAGTTCCAGCACAACCAAGACTACATAGAGAAGTCATGTCTTGGTGGGGAAAAAGTATTTTAGGGTTCTTTTTTGTTTTTGTTTGATTGTTTGTTTGTTTTGTCAATACACTTTCCATCTGAGGTAAATAATACCAATGATAGCCAGGTGACTGGGCTATAAGCTATAAACACCATTGGTAGAGTTGTGAGGGTAGAGTCTGGTTCCAACGATCTCATTGAACACTCACCTGGGTAGTTGTCTCTGCTTGGGCAAGACAATGATGACTGTATTAAAATAGGTAACTATAGATTTCAGTGTATTTGCAAGCTTTCAATGAAGAGTTGGGACAACTCTATCCTACAGCAGATGTTCTTTGTAAAATGTCTTCGTCCCTGACTCAGGAAGGAAAACAAACTAGGGGCTGGCAAGATGGCTCATGAGGAAAGGTACTTGGTGCTAAGACTGACTACCTGAGTGTTATCCATGGAGGTCACATGGTGGAAGTTGTCCAACTCCCACAAGCTGTAGTTTGACCTCTACACATGTGCTGTGGCAAACACACACACACACACACACACACACACACACACACACACACACACACACATTTTGCTGTGGCTAAGCATATATTTGGTATTCCAGGAATCAACAACGTATATGATTCCATCTGCCCCTCTTCAAAATACAGTGATAACACTTCATGGTGTCCACTACATTCCACCCAAGACACATTGCCATGCTGCCCACTCATTAGTTTTTCAGTGTTGATCTCAGTAATCAGATGGACTGTATAATACAGAGGTACAAGGGAGGTGATGTATGGAAGCCCAGGGCACACAGGGAAGGGTAAGGCCACTGTGTGTAATGTTTGTAGTGCATGTTAGGAAACACAATAGGTTCAGAGTTTAGTGCTAGCTTGTGGCTTCAGGCATTCACTGGGGGTCATGGAAGGTACATCCTGTAGATAAGCAGGGGTTAGTTAATTATGGAAGCCTTTTGAGAGCAAAGAGATAGAGCGAAAAGAAGACCAGGGAAGAAAGACAGAGCTCCCTTAAGCCATGCCGAGATTTCCATGTAGAAGGGCCACAGTGTTCAGAATTGCTGACTTATTAATATCATACCAGGTAGGAACACTTTAATTACAACATGAAACAAAAGACAGCTTTTTAAAAAACGTCCAAAGCTGAGAAAAATGAGGAAGCCTAAACAGTTCCTAAAAGCAAAAAGGATATGAAGAAAAATAAGACAGGAAATGGATTGAAAGCACAAAGCACTATAAACTAAGCCTCCATTGTGAGTCCGGATATTGTATATTATCTCTAGAATCAACAGTGTGAAACCAAGAAACCCTTTTAATTGAAAAGGACCACCACTTTGAAATATGCATTGCATATTTTTTTAAAAGGACGGAATTATTGAACATCTGGCCAAGACAAACCATGGCATAACTCTTCCATTGTTTGAATAGAAAATTTGGTTGAAATAAAACACCTTTTAATTTTTTTTTCCTTGGCCAGGAATGTACCTCAATGGTAGAGTGCTTACCTGACATGTGCCAGGCCCTGGGTTCAATCTCCAGCATGGGGGAAAAAATCCTTAAAAATAAAAATGAATTATAGTATTCCAAACATTGGCAAAGCCCAGGTGTTTCAGGTAAATTTTTAAAAATGCCAAAAGGGTGAAGTCAGAAGCAGATCTTCAGGGGGAGCCGTGAGTATGGTCAAAGGCACGGGCTCTGGATCAATTCTATGTGCTCCATATCTTGAATTGGCCAGGTTCTTGTCTGATAACCTTGGCAAAATTGTTAGCTTCTTTGGGTTCTGTTTCCTTAATCAGTCGAAGAGAAACAGGTTAAGCCTTTGCCCTCTGCCTGCCACACAGAACCAACAAGCCGTCTTCTTCATTGCAGTATCAATGTTTTTAACAGTGTAAGGCATTCTTCTATGCTTCTCCAAGTTCTAGATAAAGAATATCCATAAACAGGTGCCCTTATCTACAATACAGAAGGCAGAAACCCATTTTCTAGAGTAATAGCCTTCCACAGTTAGTCAACCCCTGATGCAGACCCAGAATTCCAATTCCTGAAGTAAACCCAAAACCAAGCTTTCCTCAGTCCATGTTTGCCACTCAGGTCAGTAAATCCTCCCGGTGGCCACAAAACTTTGGGTCAGTGTCTGTGCAATGTCTTTTCTCCCTGGCTTTGATCACACAGACAAAACGAAGCCTCTAATACCCTGGTTTCCTTTTCATATGGAAAAGCGTTCAGGGTTTCTGCAAGGTCTTCTTGCCCATGTGCTCTGAGGCTCTGAAGCACATCCTACCTTCCTGTACACATGGCCACTTGCTGTGGATGAAGAGCGGGGGGCTGGGTCCCCCCTCACTTCAAACTCCAAAGCAAGGTACGTCTAAGTCCTGCGAAACAGCCCTTTCATGTTAAAAGGAACAACTCCACTATCGACACCAGATTTCCCAGTTCCTTGCAGAACATTTATTTCTCCACTGTCTGTACTCATTGGCCAGGCTCTAAAAGCTTGACACCTATACAGAGGAAGTGGGCCCTTAGAGGCACATCCTGTAGGCTGCTCTAGGTGCACAGGAGTGGGCTTCCTGTGTCTAACAGGACAGCTGGGCCCCAGATACAAAGCCCATTGTAGCTAGCATTTTTCATCTCTTACAGGTCCTAGGCCGTTCCCATGTGATCCTTGCGCTGGCCTCTCTGTGGGAAGCCGTTTAATAAATAGGAGAATAACGTTGGCTCTGGGTTCTGATTCTGGTATTGTCATCATGCAGCTCAGCAAGTGTGACTCAGGATGGTAATGACTTTGTGATGTCAGAATCAGTAGCCGATTTGCCTAATTAATTAATTAGTTAGTTAGTTTATTAGCTAACAGGAAAGAGCATTAAAGGGTTTACTTGGGAACCTTGACTTTAAACTTTACACCAGGTAAGTGCCACTTTTAAATGGCGAAGTTTAGCTCCTAACCTTCTACTCAGGAATTTCACCACAGAGGGACAAAGGAAACCTATCCTTCCTCAGTCAAACAAACAAAGAAAATAAAACAACAATAGCAAAACAATTTTTTTGCTAAAAATTTTAGCAAAACTAAACTCTCAGGGAATTAAGACCCCAGAGACCCCTGTGAGGCTGGAGACTGTCCCCATTGCTCCTATGCCAGGAACTCATCGGAAGTAACAATTCCCCATCTAACCTTCACCTGCAGCCATTCAGCCCTGAGTGGTCTTTGTTCGTCTAATGTTTGAACTGCTGACGTAACACACAGAATACGTCACCGGTACTTAAAACAACTATTCGGTAAGTAAATAGTCTCTCAGTGATCTCTTACATACAACAGGCTCCTAGCTAATGTTACAGACATCAGAGTTCCCCCATTATGCCTGATGGGTACGGGGGTACACCAATGCCCTTGCTTTCTGATTTAACACAATCCGGAAGGTGAGGGCACGTTACCCATCTTTCCACCATAGTTCCCACCAGACTTTCCCCAGCTTCCTGACTTTGACCATGAAGTCCATCTGCAATAAACGGAATATTTCCCTTGGCATTTTCCCCAACCACACACTTCTTTTTGCTCGCTGATCCAGCATATGCTCTTGATTTCAACTACAGAAGTCAGCTACCTCCTCCACGAAGTCCTTGTTCCACAGCCATACATCCTAGCACCATTCGGCATGGCCTTTGTCAGAAACCGCACCCTGCCTGTGAACACTCCTGGTTACTGCCTCACCCAGCCTCTAGCCAGCACTGCCTGGTGTGAGCCTGAGAACCTGACCCATTTATTTCATCAAGGAGCCCATGCCGAGCGAGCACCCTCCAACAATTCTTTATTTAATTATTCAATCAATCAATCTTGACTACAAAAATAACATCTGCCCTTTTTTACTTTAAAAAAAAAAAGCAATATGTAACTGCTTTGCCTCTTTATTAACTATGGATAATTAACCATTTACCCAGAAAAAAAATTTATTACAATGCAATCTTCTCAACACTTTCTCAGTAAAACTGAGACCACCAGGTCTTTAAACAAAGCTTTTTAAAATGTCGTGCTCATGAATGGCTGGATCTCAGCTACACCACAGTCTACCTGTGTTCAACTGGCAGGATAGGCATCCCTGGTACTCTTGTGACATAAAATTTCACACGACCCAAGGACAAAGTGTTGGGGCATCCAGAGATACAAAGGCCTCCCATATCAGTTTTATACAGCCCCTGTGGACTTAACTTTTGTCAACTGGATGGGGAAATAGAGTCCTGGATGGCTGTCACATGCAGCCAGTTCCCAAGCTATGCCCTGAGCCCTGACACGCTCCCAGAGCAGCAGGGGGCCAGCGTGCCTTCTTTGAGAAGTTCACGGTGCTGCCAGAATGCCAGTTGATTTCACAAGAAGCTGTGCCTGACTGACCGTGTGGATTCATTGAGTCACAGTGCTAGACTCAGAGCACATGCAAGTTCCACCCGGCCTGTATGTAGCCCAGTGGAAGTCAACCTATGCATGCATTCTCCAAGAACACCCATCCCCAGGTACACTTGATCCTGAAGAGAGTTGGCATCCTGCTAGCTATTCCATTTTTTCCAAAGGGCAGGCTGAAATCACAGGCACAGACCTGTGTCCACGAAAGCAAGGCCTCACCGGCACCGTGGCTGGTGCAAGTGACCTCAGTCATTCTGTCTGGGATTCACAAAAGAAACCTCATGTAGCTTCATGAGAACCAACTGGGTCAAGATAGCATCTCTTCTCCCCGATGAAAACTATGCAGATTCAGAGGGACTAGAGCCCTTAGCCATGGCCACTGTCACTTATTGCCTAACTTGTTCCAGAAAGGATTTAAGTCAGCTTCCAGAGTGACACGCACAGCGAAATAAAATGTAATTTAGCGAATGGGAAAAACAGGAAAGATAAAAATGAAACCAGGTTTGAGATTAATTTTTGAAATAAAAGCCATGCCCTCAAGTTGTGTACAGTCAATAGAAATGGGTCACAGACCTGGCCCTGAGTGGTCTGATAAACACTGGAAAAATAGAGAAAAGTGTTGTCTGTGGTTTAAAGATACAGACCTTTTCTCACAGGGAGAGCCTTGGAGCCCCTCTGAGCACCTTTTAATACTTACTTCACACACAATATCCAATAACATTACATTCTCTACCTAGTGAGGAGCAGACTTAGGGCAAGAGAAATCTAAGGCAGTAAGATAGGCACTAATATGAAGAATCAAGCTGCTAAGAATAAGCTTTTCCCCACCAAGAGGTCTTTAGGGAAACCACGTCTAACTGCAGTTGGCACTCCAGTAACCTCAAGTTATATAAAGGTATAACGACACTCATGCCACTGTTGAAGAAAACAAAGGATATTGGTACCACAAAGGTTAAAATGTATCAAAAATCCTTTCTTTTCCCACACCCTGAATTGCACTCCTAAAGATAATAAATCAAGATGCACGATTTCTCTGCTTGGCCCCCAGCCTATACAGCCTGTTAGGGGTGGGTCCAACGTTCTTTATGGTCAAATCCATCTATTCCCTCTTACAGAATTAGTTATCCCTTCTGCACCTTTGCATCAGCGCAGTACCAGCAGTTGAAGGAATTTATGAAGAACACATTGCAGAAATTCTAGCCCATTCCAAAGTAATGTCTGTTTTTGTTTTATTTTATTTTAGGACAAGTATCAATTTCGGCACAAGATAGGAAGTTCTTCCAGATGGTCTAGAAACGACTGTGTATAATAAAAGAAAAACACTTCTTCAAGTGTGCACACCAGAAGGTCTAGGTCACTCAGAAGGCAAGCCCCTCACCACGTAGTTTTATATTTCAGTGAGAGAAATATTAATGATAAACCAGCTTGACACACACTCATTCTGTGCCAGGATGGGTGAGGGCCCAACACACTGAGTGCCATATGTGACTGTCACCACAAGCCACATGGTAATGTGAGAGTCCCTCTCACTGCCTCTGCCTCTACCTGGGCATCTACCTAAGACTCCAGAAATTCATCAGCCCATTGCATTTACTTGCAGGTAAAGGAGCTCAGAAGGTGACTGGCCAGTTTGGTTATAAGACATATTTGAGAGCTCTGCCACACCCCTTTCCCACTCCCTGCTATTTTCTACAAACTTTAGCTTGTAGCAAATTCCCGTGGGGGCCTGCCTTCTTCACCACAGGAACTTTGACTGTGTCCACACCAGGTCTCCCCATGCTGGCGGTGCCTAGTGATAATCATCTTATTTGCTTAATTCAAAGCCAACTGCCTTCATTCCTACCTGTCCCATAACTCTGCTATCTCCATTGTACATACTGGAGCTAGGGATAACCTCGTCACCCATTTTTAGCTAGACTCTCTTTCTTCTCATCTCTAGTTCAGTCTCCAGCAGTCATGCCTAGCACAGTTCCTGGCCCATAGTAGATACTCAATGAAAGTTGTGAGAGGAAAATGAAATTAAATCATAAGTTTTTCTGAAGCACATAGCAAAAGTGGACCATGTGGGTAGAATCCGGAGCAGTGTTGACCACACTTTTCCACAGGGAACCAGACCAGGTGTCCCTGTCATCCCTGACTCTCCAGCCCCATAAGAGGTTGAAGTCTCTCCTCTCTTGGTGCCCCCATTAACTCTACAGTGAAATGAGAAAGTCACTACTTGTGTAGGCCTTGTTCTTATAGATCCACATGGCTTTTCATCTGTAAATAATGTAAATAATGAGAATAAATGACGTGACAACACATCGTTGCCTGCTTGCCAAGAAGTAATCAGGCCGTTCCCTAAGCAGCTAAGAGAGATGCTACGAAGTAATTAGTGTTTTGCGTGCCACAATGACACTTGTTCAAATCTGTGTTCAAAGGCCTCTTCTAATTGTATCTCAAAGGTAATTTTCTGAGGAGAAACATGGTAAGGTTCTAGAATGTTTACATTTAAAATAAACTCAATGCTAAAATTCTAAAATCAAATTGAAATTGTATTTAATCTTGAGATAGAAAGGTCTTGTAATGAAGGATTAACCTTGACCAAGGAGTCTAGCCTCTGGAATATCTTGTGTATCAACAACATCCCTAGCCAAGGCCTTTGATCACCAGAGAGTTTAATGACGGAATTTAGAATGAGAGGGTGAAGCCATGGAGTAAGAGTTGCTCCCTCCAGATAAATTAGAGACAAAGGGTGCCACGTTAGACTTCCAGGGGTCACTTTGGATAGAACCATCAGGGAAACTTCTTCCTATGGCTGAAGTGGAGGAGAATGAATGAAAGGCTGGAGAGAAACCCACCCTATGACTTGAGGTAAAATATTAACAAGGCAGAAGCAATATGACATCATGGGAAGAAGACTAAGAAGTACCAAGGCAGAAGGCCAGTTGGTACATCCAGGGGCACATTGTTGTGCTACTAAAATTGGGGACTAATTTGAACTCCTAAATCCAACTGAGAAAGGCCAGGACAGAAATGTCCATGAGAGAAATTATTGTATACATTCTGATGTCAGACTGAAGGAGAGGTGGAACTGAAGGTCCCAGTGCCATAAGAGTGAACTAGAAGTACCACTGAGATTCGATTGCACTGTGATGGGGAGTTTTATGTCCCCTTGACCCAGGCTAGAGTTATCTAACTTGATTAAGGAAACCTCAACTGAGACAATGTCTCCCTGAGATTTAGCTCTAAGATATTTCCTGGATTAGCATTTGGTGGGGAGGGCCCATCCCATTGTGGATAGTGCCATTCCTGAGCTAGTGTTCCTGGATCCTGTAAGAAAGCAGGATGAGCAGGGCCAGGGAAACAATCTAGAAAGTAGAACCCTTTCCATGTCTTTGGCATCAGCCCTGTCTGCAGGTTCCTGCCTTGTTTGAGTTCCTGCCCTGACTTCTTTGGATAATGGACTACAGTGTAGAAGTGTAAACCAAATAAATCCTTTGCTCTTCTACTAGACTAGCTTTTGATCATGATGTTACATCGTAGCAACATTAAGTCTCAGACAGGCGCCATATTGCATGCAACTGGCCATTGTATTGGAAGACCAACACAGTAAGAACCACTCACAATTCTGGGAGCACTAAATGGGTTTAGAGGCTCTGCCACTTAGTTTCTATTGTCAACTTGACAGGACAGAGACACCTGAAAAGAGGAACCTCACTGAAGAATTGCTTCAGTCAGATTGGCTTATGCCCATGTCTGAGGAATTGTCTTGATTAATGATTGACGTGGGTGGATCAGCTCAGGAAGAACCATTCCTTGGGCATGTGGGCCTGCTCTGAATAAAAGGGGTAACTGAGGATAAGCCTGAGAATGGGCAATAACAGTGCTTTTCCATGGTTCCTGCCTTTATTTACTGCCTTGGCCTTAGTGATGGACTATTACCTGAAAATGTAAGCTGAAATAAACCAGAGCCTCCTTCCCCAGTTGCTTCTGGTCCTGATTTTTGTCACTGAAACGGAGTGCTGACTAGAACAGAGGCAGAGGCTGTGCTCACTTGGAGAGCTATAATCCTTCAAAACATGGAAGGTAGGTACTTAGACAACACGTGATAAATGAGCCTGAAGAGCAAGAATGAGGGCAAAGAGAAGTCCCATCAGAAAGGACCGAGATGCAGAAGGAAGGCGTGCCAAGAGAGCAGGCCTTGTGGGGCTGCTTCTGGGTGAAAAATAAAAGTTCAGAAAAGATTCCCAGTGAACCTAAACTCTAGGACTGAGAAAGACAATAGTAATGCAGCACAGTGAGTGTTAAATGAGAAACATCACCAGGAGCTCTCAGCCTGATAAAGAGCCCTGGCGGAGACCTGAGCAGTACCTTCAGCTTAAATCAATAAAACAAACAAACAGACAAATAAGCAAACAAAAACAAATGAGGACATATCCAGGAGGCAGGAGAATGGACAGGGACCGGGTTCTGGGTTTGTATTCTGTACGTGGTAGCCTAGACTAAGTGGTGGGACTGGGGCTGGAGATAGGAATGAATAGTTATGAAAGCCCTAATATCAGAGAAAGTGTTTTGAACTTTAAAGCTGGATTTCTAAGGCTGAAATTGGTAATTTAAACAACATAGGCGTCTAGTGCTACCTGGTGCCAGGATTCCTTCATCCTAAAATCAGTGTGATTAACTCAACGGGGGAACAAAATACTCACAGGAGGAAATACAGGGACAATGAATGGAGCAGAGACTGAAGGAAATGCCATCCAAAGACTGCCCCACCTTGAGATCATCCCATATGCAACCACCAATCCCAGTTCACTATTGCTGATGCCAAGAAGTGCTTGCTGACAGGAGCCTGATATGGATGCCTCCTGAGAGGCTCTGCCAGAGCCTTACTAATACAGATGAGGATGCTTACATCTAAGCATCAGACTGAGTACAGGGACCCCAATAGAGGAGTTAGAGAAAAAAACTGAAGGAGCTAAAGGGGATTACAACCCCATAAGAAGGACAACAATATCAACCAACCATATTCCCCAGAGATCCCAGGGACCTAACCATCAAGCAAAGAGTACATATGGGGGGACCCATGGTTCCAGCTACATATGTAGCAGAGGATGGCATTGTCTGGCGTCAATAGGAGGAGAAGCCCTTGGTCCTGTGAAGGCTCTTTTTCCCAGTGAAGGGGAATGCCACAGTGTTGAGGTGGGAATGGGTGGGTGGGACGGGGAGCATCCTCATAGAAACAGAGAAAGAGGAAATGGGAAAGGGGGAACAGGGAAAGGGGATAACATTTGAAATGTAAATACATAAACTATCCAATTAAAAGAAAAAGAAAAGAAAAGAAGAGAAAAGAAAAGAAAAGAAAAGAGCAGAGCTAGGCAAAAGAAAGCCATAACTACAATGCCACAGTTTACAATGAGCATGATCTTTAACTTGGAACTCTAAATCAGTGGCAATACTCAACAAACATTATAAGAGTCCCAAAAACATTCCAGGCATGTTCTTCTCTGACATGAGAAAAAACGACCTGGTTTTATAGAACACAACAAGTAGTTTGATATGAATTTTGAATGTAAACATGAAGTCAGTGTTCTTTATGTGTATATCTCCTCTTGCTTCGCAATCAATAGTTAGCTTCATTGTGAGAAAACAAAGTGGGCTTTTTATGAGGCTTGTGATTACACCTGAAAGGAAGCCGCGGGCAGCCCATGACCCCACAGACACTATCATGATGCCCACTTCATGTTGCACTTTCTCCTGTCCTGTCTTGCCCCTCCGTCTTCCATCACCTCACTGGAAAGGCACACACCTATAAATCTTCTGGTGTTACTCAACTCCTCACAGTTTGTAAAGAGCACTGTATGGAGGACGAAAAGCATCTCCCAGTGTGGGAATCCCCAGATGGTTCCCCAACATAAACAAGTCAAAGCTTCTCCCAGCCCTCTTCCATCCCCTAAGGCAGTGGTTCTCAACCTTCCTAATGCTGTGAATCTTTAAAACAATTCCTTATATTGTGGTGATCCACAATCATAAAATTATTCTTGTTGCTATTTCATAACTGTAATTTTGCCATTGTTGTGCATTATAATGTAAATATCTGTGTTTTCCAATGGTCTTAGGCTACCCACAACCCACTGGTTGAGAACTGCTGTTCTAGGGACTCTGCCTATTGGTGTGGATCAACGGTCCCCCAGTTCTTCCCTTGTATTCCATTTACTTCATCTCTATTCCTTTTTGATACTTGCTGGCTCTGAGAACGCTCTCTACCAAGGACCCACAGTGGCTACACTAGGTTGGAACTCAAAAATAGAATACTCACTCAACAAAGACAAGACTAGATCGATAGCTCCATCAAGAACTACTCTAAATATTGTGACTTCAGATACCTAGATCCCAGAACAAAATCACAAGCCTGAACAGTCAAGGTAATATGCTTCCTCCAGAAGCCGTAACACTACTGCAATAAGTCCTGAAAAAATTTGCTGAATCACAAGATAAGGACTTCAAAATAGCACTTATGAATATGTTAAGGAACCTTAAAGAAGGTATGATAAATACCTTAATTTGGCCTATAAAACACAAATATTCAAAAAATAATGAAAACAGTTCAAGGTATAAAAGTAGAATTTAAGAAAGAAATAGTATCACCCAAACTAACACAAAACTGGAAATGAAAAACTCAGGATGTCAATTAAAAATCTCAGAGATAAGCATCACCAGCAGATTAAAAGACATGTAAAAGTCAATGTCAGGTCTTGAAGACAAGGTAGAAGAAATGGGATAGGTCATGAAACAAGATATTAAATCTAAAAGTAAAAATAAATAAGGCACAAAACTTTCAGAAAAATTTGGGACACCATAAAAAGACCAAACCTACAAATAATAGGTATAGAGGAAGGAGAAGTTCCAGTCAAAAGGTACAGAAGATTCTTTAACAAAATCATAAAAGAAAAATTTTCTAAATATAAAGAAAGAGATGCTCATCGAGGTGTAATAAATAGGCTGAACACTGGATAGAGAGGACTAGAAAAGAAATTGTTTATGACACATAATAATCAAAACACTAAATGTGCAGATGAAAAAGAATATTAAAAACTGCAAGGGAAAAAGACCAAGTCATATATAAAGGCAGGCCTGCTAGAATAACACCTGCCATTCATAATGGAGACTCTGATGGCCTGAACGGCTTGTATGGATGTTCTACAAGATTTGAAAGAACGCAGCCAAGTCTATTATACCCAGCAAAACTTTAGATCACCATAGATAAAGAAAGAAAAATATTCCAAATTTCCATAAAAATTTAATAATTTCTCTCCACTAGTCCAGCTCTATAGTAGGCACTAGAAGAAAAGCTTCAATCTGAAGAGAAGTTCAACTACACCAAAGAACACACAAGAAACAAATAATCCCAGAACAGAATCAAAGGGACAGACGGGGCTACACAAGAACAACAACAACAAATAACAGGAGTCAATAAACACTTAATACTTCTCAATATTGGCTGTTTAATTTCCCCAATACATAGACAAAGACTAACAGATTGAATTGGAAAATAGGATTCATTTTTCTGCTGCACCCAAGAAACACACCTCATCATCAAGGATAGACATCACCCCAAAGTCAAAAGGATGGACAAGGGTATTCCAAACAAAGGGAATCAAGATGGGAGCAGGAATAGCTAACTTAGCATCTGACAATGTAGACTTCAAATGAAACCAGTCAGAAGAGATAGAGGACACTACATACACTGAAACAAAAATCCACCAAGAAGATATTACAATTCTAAAAATTAACACTCTAAAGCAAAAAAGAAAAAGGAAGAAGAGACACTACTACAACTAAAACTATATATGGACCCTCACACAGTAATTGTAGGTATCTTCAATACCACATACCCACCAATAGACAGGCTATCTAGCAAAAAATTAGAAAGGTGCTGGAGTTAACAGACATCTGCAGAACATTACACTCCGAAACTGAATATACCTTCTTCTCAGGAGCTTGTGGAACTTTCTTCAAACTTTACTACATATTTGGACACAAAGCAAGTTTCAGCAGATATAAACTTTTTAAAAAATGCACTGAGTCCTATCTGACTATCACGGGTAAAGGCTGGATATCAACAAAAACAGCAAAAGGTATGAAAATGTATGCACACTGAACAATTCACTACCAAATGAAAACTGTGCCAAAATAGAACTCAAGAGAGAAGTTAAAATGTTCTTAGAATTGAAAAAAACAAAACAAAACAAACAACGCACAGCATACCAAAATCTACACAACACAGAGAAGGTTATTCTAAAATGCAACATCACGGCAATAAATGCCTATATTAAAAATCCAGATAAATCTCATGTTGATAACTTAATGACATACCTGAAGCTCTAGAAAAACAAGAAGAAATAATCCCTAAAGGTAGGAGATGAGAAGAAAAAAATCAAACCCAGGGCTGAAGTCAATGAAATAGAAACAAAAGCAAGCACACATAGAATCAATGAAATGAAGAGTTTGTTCTTAAGAAAATCAACAAGATTGACAAACTCTTAGCCATATAAACCAAAAGATGGAGATAGAAGATCCAAAATAATAACAATAGACATTACAGCAAATACTGAGGAAATCCAGAAAATCGTAAGGATATATTTTCAAAATTTCTATTCCACCAACTGGAAAATCTAAAAGAAATGGCTGAGTCTTGATACATATAACCTACCAAATTAAGGTAAGATGAATGTATCAATTTAAGCAGATCAATAACCTCCCACTGAAATAGAAGCAATAACTGAATGTCTCCCAACCAAAAAGAGCCTGGAACCAGAAGGATTCAGTACAGAAATGCACTAGAATTTCAGAAGAGTTAATGATATTCTTCAAATTATTCTACAAAATAGGAACTTAAGGGACACTGCCTAATTTTTTTATGTGTATACTATTACACCAATATTTAAACCACACAGTGTCCCTCCAAAAGAAAGAAAATACTAATTTCCCTTTTGAACATAGATGCAAAAAATTGTCAATAAAATATTTCCAAAATGAATTCAAGAACACATTGGAAAGATTATTTTCTGTGATTGAGTAGACTTCATCCAGAGACAGGATGGTTCAACATATATAAATTAATAAATGCAATCTATTACCTAAACAGACCAAAAGATGGAAAAGCACATGATCATCTCATTAGGTGCAGAAAAGGCCTTTGATAAATTTACTGTAACTTTATGATAAAAGTTTTGAAGAAACATGGGAAACAAGGGACGTACTTCACATAATAAAGCAATTAATACCAGAAAAAAGGTACGGCCAACATCAGCCTAAACAGAGAGAAACTCAAAGCTTTCCCACCAAAATCAGGAACAAGAAGACAAGGTTGTCCATCATACCTATTCAATATAGTACTTAAAGTCTTATCTAGAGCAATAGAGCAATAAGACATCCAAAGGCCATCAAGTGGACAGAAATAGGAAAGAATTCAAAACATTTTATTTACAGATGCTATGATTTTATACATAAAAGACTCCAAAAAACTTATATAGTTGACCGTAGGAAAATACAACATTAATAGACAAAATAGTAGCCTTCCTATATAGAAATGACAGAATCAGAAAGAAATCAGAAAAGCAGTACCTTTCTGAATGGCCTCCAAAAATAAGTTCTAAGCAAGCAAGTAAAAGACTTAATAAATAAAATAAATAAAAAACTTTAAGATATCAGAGAAAAATGTGAAAAAGTTACCAGAAGATAAAAAGACACCCAAAGATCAATAGGAATATTGTGTAACTCGCCATCATACCAAAGGCAGTTTACAGATTTAATGTAGTCTCCATCAAAATTCCAACATAATTTCATATGGGAAATACACACACACACACACACACACACACACACACAATTGTTAAGAGACAACCAGAACCACTGAAAGTATTACCATCCCAGATTTCAAGATGTATTACAGAGCTATAACAATAAAAACAGCAAGAGACTGGCATAAAAACACATTGATCAATGGAATCAAATTGAAGATTTATACATTAAGTTCACATACCCACACATGCCTGAAGTGGCATCTTCAATAAATAGAGTTGTTCAAATTGTAGGGTTGTTTGTTGAAGAATGAAAATAGAACCGTATCTATTGTACTGCACAGCACTCAACTCCAAATGGATCAAGGACCTGAACAGAACACCATATATCCTGAATCTGATCAAAGAAGCAGGAAACAGGCTTTAACTAATTGATATAGAGAAGGACCTTCTGAACAGGCAGAGGCATTAAGATCAACAATTAATATGTGGAACCTCATGAAAGTTTTTGTATGATAAAAAATACCACCATTCCAGGAAAACCTGAATCTACAGAATGGGAAAAATATTTACTGATTGTAAATCTAATAGAGGGTCAGTATCTAGAGTATATAAAGAACTAAAAAGAAACTGAACATTAAGAAAACAAACAATGCAATTTAAAATGGGGGTACAGATCTAAACAGAGAGTCTCAGAAAATGTCTCAAATGATGAAACACAAAAGGCTGAGAAACACTTAAAGAAATGCTTCAGATCTGTAGCCACCAAGAAAATGCGAATTAAAACTACTTAGAGTTCATCTTACCCCAGTTGGAATGGCCAAGATCAATAAAACAAATGCCTGCACATGCTGGCGAGGATGCAGGGAAAAGGGGGACACTTCTTTATTGTTGGCAAGAGTACAAACTGGTACATGCATGTGGAAATCAGTTATTGCTTCCTCAGAAAGTTGGCGCTTAGTCTCCTTCAGTATCCAGCAATACCCCTCTTGGGCATACAGCCAGTGGACTCTACGTCCTGCTCCAGAGACACTTGCTCATCCACGTTCATTGCTGCTTTATTCATAACAGCCAGAAATTAGAAACAGCCAAGACGTCCATCAACTGATGAGTAGATGAGCGACTAGTGAAAATGTGGTAATTTACACAATGAAGTAATATTCAGTTGTTAAGAAAAACAAAATTCACTGACAAACGGATGGAGCTAGAAACAGTCTTCCTGCGTGAGGTAACCTAGACCCCCCCAAAACAAATATGCTCTATATTCTCTTCTATGTAGAGGCTAGCTTTCAGCTTTTGATATGTATGCTGCAATCAATATAATCATAGAAGTTGAGTACACTGGGGGGAAGAAGGGTATCTCCCAACAGGAAACAGAATATAGTGTTGTGGAGAGATAAAGGAGAAACTAGAATCCGAGGATTAAATTGGGGGTAGGGGAGAAGCAGAATGAAATAGGAGTATGGGTAGGGGGAATATACATTTAATGCCTTTTGAAAAACCATATGCAAGCCTACTACTGTAGAAGCTTCCTAAACCACATACATTCGTAAAAGCCATTTAAATGAAGTCGCCATGCAATGGGGAAGATAATGCCCCAACTAGACATCTTTTGCCATCAAGTAAAGCACTCAGTGACAGGAAAAGTTTATATTTTCTTGATTCATTGGCCAAAAGTGCCCTGTGGAACCACTCAAACATTGGATGTTGTTGTCAAAGCTACTGGTTGCTCTTCACAACCTAATGGCAAAGGCCCTGTCGGCCCTGTTGCTGAGGAGAACACTTACTTATGGAACTGAACATGGAAAAGACCAACTGGTGCTCAACCAGTAGCTTTACCCCAACCAACTAGCACACATGGTTCTGGGAGATATTCTGTACCCTACCAGAGGAGAAAAGTAATCATCAATATTACTCAACTATAAACCCTGTGACCTACGACAGCAACTTGCCTGTGATACCCTAACAGTAGCACAAACATTATGGGAACAATTTAAAATTGGATTTAAGACCCACTTTACTAAAGTGCCAAAGAGCCTGACGCTAGAAAAGCTACAGGACTAGGGGAAAACTTAACACCATTCTTCTGCTTAAGGAGCATAGCAACCAGATGACTCGTAATGGCATACTGCTCTGTGGTGGTTTAAATGACAATGGTCCATTAGGCTTATATATCTGCATGTTTAGTCCCCGATTGGAGAACTGAAGTCTCTTTGGGGTAGACTTGGAGGTTTAAAAAGCCAAGGCCAGGTCCAGTGTTGTTCTTTCTGCTCACTGTCTGAGGATCAGGATGTAGCTCTCAACTACTGCCCCGGCATCGGCCGTCTGTACACCACCACAGTCTCTACTGTGATGATAATGGATTAACCGTCTGGAACTGGAAGAAAGACCCAGAGCTAAATGCTTTGTTTTGTAAGATTTGACTTGGCCATGGTGTCTCTCACAGCAGTAAAGTGACAGGCATTCTATGCCCGTGGTCAGTGCCTCGCTTAGCTCTAATCAACGAAGTTTCTTCCTGTAGCAGTTGGAAATTAACAGACCCGCAACAAGTCAGTGTGGAAAGAGTGAGACTTTAAAGAATTCAGCACTAAATGGGATGCCTTCCTCAAACCTCTCCCCTTAAAGCTTAGGGACCTGCACAGAAGAGGATGTATAAAGATTGTAAAAGCCAAATGCGGGGGACGACTCCAAGGAAGCAGTGTCTCCCAGACACGACAGGACTGACGCATGTGTGAACCCAGAGATTATGGCACCAGGCACAAGACACGTTCAAGCTCAAGCCAGATAAGATCCTAGCACTGAAAAGGGGGAGGAGTCCTGGCTCTAACCAAGAAGCTATTTACAAGTGATGCCTTCTGAGAAAGGACAAATCCGTCCTCTCCAATGTAGTGTCATTGGGTATAATCAAGCACATACAGGGAAGGCCCTAGACCCAGAGTACTTGACCAACACGAGAGAATGCCATTGTTTTTGTTGGGCCTTTTTTCTTTTGGCCTTTTAAAAAATATATTGTTTGTTTGGGAGAGAAAGCATAAAGTTGGTTGGGTATGAGGTGAGGAAGATGTGGGAAGAATTTGGGGAGGGTTCAAAATATATAAAAATATCTTTAAATTATAATAATTTTAAAGGATTGTGCATTGGGAACCATCCCCCAATAAGGAGCATACAAGGATGCTGTGGCCTCTAAATATCTGGACTTCACAGTACTTCACGTTCACATCTTGACTTCTCTACATTGGAATGTGATCCTGCTGTCACTTCAAAGTCCAGCACACAGTGGGTGTTGTCTTTTCCAATACTTGCCCATACTGTGTGCCAACTTGTATTCTGACCTCTGCCCCCCAGACTACTTGGGCTGGGTCTGTTTGGGAAACTCAGTGGTGGTGGGGAGAGGAGTTGACACGGGCTGAGTCACTGTGGGTGACAGAAGTACCTACTGCTCTTGGGCTTCTCAGTGGGCATCTGGGGCACAAGGAGAAGCAGCGTGAGGCTGAGGGAGATGTGAGAAGGGACAAGGTATGAGCTGCCTCACCATTTTTCTCAGAGAGGACAATGTGTGAATCTGGATACAATGCAGACAGACCTGTTGTCAATCTCTGCACTCTACAATCCCTTCAGACTCCAAGGATATTTCAAAACACACCAGTAAATAAATGATGTAAAATGTTACTGCCGTGTGACTATTTAAGGAAAATGCAAGTAAGAAACTTAAGTCTTCTCATATGAACAACAATGCCAAGCAACCAGAGCTTCCAGGGACTAAGCCACTACCTAAAGACTATACATGGACTGACCCTGGACTCTGACCTCATAGGTAGCAATGAATAGCCTAGTAAGAGCACCAGTGGAAGGGGAAGCCCTGGGTCCTGCTAAGACTGAATGTGATTGTTGGGGGGAGGGCGGCAATGGGGGGAGGATGGGGAGGGGAACACCCATAAAGAAGGGGAGGGGGAGGGATTAGGGGGATGTTTGCCCGTAAACCGGGAAAGGGAATAACACTCGAAACGTAAATAAGAAATACTCAAGTTAAAAAATAAATAAATAAATAAATAAATAAATAGAATAAAATTCCTTTATATAATAAAAAAAAAGAAAGAAACTTAAGTCTTAAGACACCATGTCAAAACACTCAGTGTTTTATATAATCTGGTACTAATCGTTTTGTGCCCAGAGATATTTAATTTTCTATTCAAAGAAATTTATTGTAATTACAAAGGATTTGAGCATATCTCAAAATTTGGTATCAGTTTAGCCCAAGGATCAAACTGATATTTGAATACAAATGAAACAGCATAATCTTAAATGTTTCCCAAAGGAAAAAAATTAAGCATTGACTAATATGCGTTTATCTCTTATTCCTCTATAAAGTAGTAATTTTCGAATGTTTAGGCAATAGACAGTTTATTAGCAAAGATACTGAATTAGGTAATAGGCCAAAATAAAAGAGCTCACGAATCCCAGACTTTTCAAAGATAAGTAATTCAGAGAAATCAAATATTTTGTCTTTATAGAAAAAATTATCACACATAGGAATTTGCTTTGTGCAAAGTTCCATGAACTTAAGAATACCAGGAAAAGAAAACACTATAAGAAATATGCTTCGCTTTGTCACAAACGCATAGGAGTGTGTGTGTGTGTGTGTGTGTGTGTGTGTGTGTGTGTGTGTGTGTGCATGTATAAAAAAGAGAAAAACTCTCCTCTTCATTAGCAACAGAAAGATACATTTTTGACAGATGAAAAAAAATAAACAAAATAAAATTCCAACACTATTTCTGCTAGTGGTGAGTTCCTATATCAAGGCAAGAACTCCTTGTCCAATAAGAACTCTTAATAAATATATCAAGGCCATAATTCTAACAACATATCAGGTTGACTTCAGAAATTCCATCTTGTGCTTTCAAATACACTAAGAAACACTTGGTAGGTATGGTGGGCCATGTGATTGCCGTTTTTGCCTCTCCTCTACAACAGAAGTCATGGCACAAAAATGGCCAAGCAGTCTTGATTAGCACTTTCAGTGTTGTGAAAGAGAAACTGTTCATTTTCAAATAGTTCAAGGTTTTGTCAGTAAGAACCTAAAAAATCGGGTCTCAGTGATGGATTCAGGAGCTACCAGCAGTTAGAGAACTGAACTCAGGAATGTCCCCAACAAACATCAAGGACATAGGGTAAGGACACACAGTGGGTTTGAGCAGTCCATCTGCCCTGTGCCAGCATCACCCTGTCCAGTGCCTTCATTCCTCAAAACAAAGATTTAACCAATGCTACACGGAGCATGTGGAGCTCCATTGGCTTCATGGAGGTTGCCAGCCGGAAAGTGACTGGTCCAGCTTCTTTCCACCATGTAAGTAGATCATCCTCAGTCCCCTGCTTTAGGAGGTCTATCCAGAACCCTGCAGTTAGGCCTGTCTAGAGCACCACAGAGCAATTGTCTCTCTGCATGGGACTCCATTTCTTTCCTTCTACGAAAGGAGGAAAGCCCAGGACATACCCAATATTGTCCCTTCCACTTCAATATGAGGGAGGACACATCCTTCTGCTGTGGGGTCAGGGTGTCAAGTAGGTTTATGTGGCTGGCACGGTTCTCTAGATCTCTGGTCCTGTCATTTCTGGGGAAGAGAAGAAGACCCAAGGCCATCCCACACCAGACCATGCCAGCAACAGACAGAACATAAGCCCAATTCCCTACTACATCCTGCCTTAGTCTGCCCGTACAAAGAACTCAAGAGCATGCATGAACTTGCCCAGGCTGGCCACATCTAGCCTCTGATAAAAACACCCTCTGCCATATTGCTGTAGCTGCTGCAGAGCTCTTAAAGGACAGAAGAGGATAACCACCTGGCCACTGAACAAGTCAACTCTTTCTGGTTCTATGCATTGAATTGGTTTCTTGGGATATCTGCCAGAGCCACACTATTCTGCTGACCTCAGAGGAGCTTAACACTAATTAATTCACCAGAGGCAAAAGACATGGGAATTTGGTAGAAGACCAATCTCCATAGCCCTACTGTCCAGTTATTGTTTTCAGTGAAATCTTTTGAAAAGATAGGCAGATGAGGCCTGGAAAGGTACAGCCTCTCCATCCTATTTACAGGAGAGAAAGGAGTCCAGTCCGAGCCTTCATCTAGAGTGGGAGAGCTTCCAAAGGAGGCTCTTTCCGTTTGTCTTCTAACTGACAGAAACAAAATGGTGGTAGCCAACAGCTCCAGCACCTCTAGCTTTTTGGTTCAAAATCGTATTAAATAAGAAGAGCAATTCCTGTTGTCTCAAATTCACACATAGATGAAGCAAGGCTTGCACAGGAAGGTTGAACGGCCTCATGGTCCTGAAAGCTGGGAGTCCACAATGCTAATATTCTTAATTGCTTTGCTCTCCCAAGCCCCCCTGACCCCCCTCTTTAAGATTCCAAATAAAATATGGGTCATCCAGATGGTTAACTCATCCATGATCTCCAACTAGGACTCAGTAGGGAAGGGATGGAACAAAGGGGAAAAATAAGGGAAGCCAAAGGATTCAAATTATAACAGGAAAATGGCTGAAAGAGTCGAGCGTATGACTAGAGCCAAACGGCTTGGCAGATACAGCCATGCTTGGGGATGTGTGATGACAGGGACAGTCTTTTTCCATCCCACTTTGGGTTGCCTTTATAGAAATTTATCTTTTATGTCCAAAGATCAAATTAAAATAAAAAGATCACATTTAATGAGAGCTAAGGGAAATAAAGTGGTGGCAATTAAAGAGTAAAAATAACCTCTCTGCGGTTGCAGACCACAGGAGTTTCCTAGTTTTAAGAGCCATGGGCAAATCACTTAAACAAGGCCTTCTGAGCTGCATTCCTCTCATGTTTCCTCACACGCCCATGGTGGTTAGCGTTATAGGCAGTCATGACTCTTGAACTCCTGGAATTGTGTAGGAACCAGGAGTGCAGCAGGCCAACTCATCAACTTCCGGAGCGATCCTGTTGCAAGGAAGTCAAAAGCAAACCCCTCTGCAGGAGCTGCTGGGTGTTAACTGGAGGTAACAGGGTAGAAAGGACAAAAGTCTCCATCTTAATGCCATGCTTCCCTCCTCCCTCCTCGAGCCCGTCTTCTACTGTCCTCTGACTCTGGACATGTAGTGCCATAGTCGATCATCATCCAGCTCTGTATTTTCCCATGTGCAGACTGGATCTGAACTAGACCACGAAGCACATGTGAATTGTTTCTCAGGCTTGGGATAACTGAGCTCACTTAGCCACAAAACAGAGGCCAGGATGATCCGAGCTGAGATTCAGTCCATGCCTATACTCAACAGGCTTGCATTCAGGCTAACTACCAAAACATACCTACAGCTTAGAAACAGCTTCTTATAACATCTGTAGACACAAACAGCATTGACTAGAGAAGACACACCTGGAATACTTTATGAAATTTACCAATTTCAGACAAGAGGAATTGCTTAGCAGAAAGAAGTAGAGGTGATTACCCTACAGTTGAAGGCCTTACTTGGCATACAAAAAGATTTGATACATTTGGTTCCAAGGTCAAGCATGCTGTCAATCTATAATCCAAACCTATCTGTCAGCACACTGCACTTACCGGTAGAAAGTGGTGTAGTCCACTGTTGAGTGGCAGGTCTGGAACTCCCAGGACTTGAGTTTCTGGCACTCTCGATGGGCTCGAAGCTTCACCTTCACTGTGCCCTGACATAGCTCAGGCACTGGTTTTCTCTGTGGTCTGTTGCAGAATTCATTGGATTCCACCCTCCATGATTCAGCAAAGTCATCCACGTCAAACTTGAAGTTTCCATCTCCACCAATCAAGTCATCGCGTTTATGACCATTGTAGTTGCCACAAAGACCACAGAGCTTGCCCTTGAGATGAGGGGCAGCCATGACCTCCACAAAACTGTCTCCATCCCACGATATCTCCAAACCTAGAAGAGGACAAGAGGATCACTCACTCTAGAACACTGCAATAACCCCCAATTGTGGGGTTGGGGATTTAGCTCAGTGGTAGAGCGCTTGCCTAGGAAGCGCAAGGCCCTGGGTTCGGGTCCCCAGCTCCGAAAAAAAAAAGAACCAAAAAAAAAAAAAAAAAAAAAAATAACCCCCAATTGTTTGCATCTTTATACAGCATTGGCCATCACCTGTCAATGACCAACCCTAGCCACTGCCTAAACTCTTAACTGACTTTCAATCTCGCCACCAATCTTCAATCCTACAAAAAATAAATCCCTTGATGTGGACAGTTTAGAACTTATCAACTATATGATGTTTCCTTTTGTGTTATCTTCTGTAGTCAGACTCTGACCTCCATAGATAACTAATTTCACCACAGTATTCTAGTGTTTATTACTTTTAATTTTTCTGAAAATAGTTGGGTTTGTCCAAATTGTGTCTTTGCTTATGTAATAATGACTATAACCCCAAAATATGGAGAAATAAGCATTATACCGTAATGTGATTTTTCCATCTCCTTATCCAAATATTCTGCTACATAATTATTTCTTTAAATATCAAGGGAAATTTTCTAAACTGCTTGCTATAATGAGAATTTTTAAAACTACGTATATAATCTATGACAACATATATAATCCAGAAGACAACACTCGGATCCACGAAAGCATTCACTCCTTGTCATGGGCAGTGACTCCTGAGACACAGACCACTGCTGATAGACATTTCCTGGAGGTGAATGGTGGAAGCCTGTTTACTTTTATGTCTCCATTCCTAGAATGAACATAGGCTTCAGCCTCTGAAGAGATACTGGAAACTCCCAGATGTGGGCAAATTTCCTCTTGTCTATCTACTATCACCCCAGTGCTTCTTTCTTACCGAAACAAACAAGCAAGAAATAAAAAACAACAAGCAAACAAACAAAACCAGTCTTTGCTCTGGGGGAAAGAGGGCACTCTTGTTTAGATGAACTGAGTAAAGTGTTGGAAAATTTGTATAGAAACCTGGAACTTTTACCAGAAATGCTAGGCTAGGTTTTGAGGAACATCACTAATTAATAATACACTAACTAGTGAAGTTTTATCATATGTGGAGAGTCAGGCATAACACAGATAAGTCTGAATAGACAGTTGGGAAAGAGAGACCCCCTCAGATCCATTCTGATGTTGAATGTGAAGCTACTGCCCTCAAGAGAAAGGCAAATTCTATGTGAAAAGCCTTTGAATGTTCAACCTAAAGAAAGTGACTAATTTTTTGTAGTTTTCTGTTCTATACACACATTGATCCATTTTACCTGACTAATTTCTGTCAGGGCCTAAGCTCCAAGGTGACTGACTAAGAACCACAGTGGTGTGAATTTCAGAAGCCTCTATAACATGTTTATGTGGACGTCTGCCCTGGACATCTTCATTCTTGTCACTGTGTGTTAAGAGCAGCATCCTCAGAGACCTTCTAAACAGAGCAATCTCTGTTCCCTCCCGTTTCTCCCATTCATGGGCTTTGGGGATCCTAATAAAGGTAATCTTTCATTTTCCCTGTTCTGAGCACCTGGAAAGAAGAAAAGAGTTTTTCGGCCTAAAATCCATTGTCTTCATTCCTGAGTTAGGCAGATGAGCAAATACTCAGAGTTCGGAGATGAGATGAGGATGGGTCTGAGAAAAGGAAGGAAAAGGGAAGGAAGGAAGGAAGGAAGGAAGGAAGGAAGGAAGGAAGGAAGGAAGGAAGGAAAAAGGAAGGAAGAAAAAGAAAAGAAAGGATAGAAGCTACTTGGGTGGGTAGAGTGAAAGAGAATTGACCTTGATGGGATATAAAATTTCCCTAAGATATTGGAGTAACTAAGAGGACATGAGTAAGACATACAGAGGACAGATTGAAGCTAGAAGTACTTTGGTTTGACAATGTCTACAAAGGGGAAAAGGGCTAGCCAAATGGCTGTCCTATGAGAAAGCCACATAGTTACCATGAGATAGTTACTTTATGGTGAGCTATTGGTAAAATTAACCAGTGGCCCAAAACTGGGATTCTCAAGAAATAAACAGGAAAATCACATAAGGAAACCACTCTGTACTAAATAGAAGGAACAGAGTACTCTAAATCCAAGGCAAATGATTAAAATGGGTTTTTTTGTTTGTTTGTTTTTGTTGTTGTTTGGTTGAAAGAAGAGGATAAGTTCAAAGAAGCAATTTAATAGCTTGGAAAAGAAAGGATAAAAGGAAGCCATAGGAAAAGTGTTCTGGAAGAAATCTGGAACAATGTTGGCACCAAGTAAGGAGAGAAGGGGCACAGGGCTGGGATACCCATACCATGCCTTGCATGAGGTCTTGTATGACACATGGTGTCAACTTTGAGAGCTTTCATATAACACCATGTCCATTTCTGTATACATCACCATCTAGCGGACTGCTTGGCTCATAGTATAGACTCAGTACATAAAGGGATCACCCCTGTGAGGTTGATGCATTAAATCTGTAAAGTCAACTAAATTCTGTTTCATGCTGGTTAAGACACTGAAATAACTGTTTTTTGAAAGAAGGCAAACCCACTATCAAATGACTTGTCATATGTTCTCCAAGGTGCAGAAGAAACCTGACCTCCCAAGCCTGTACCCAGGCAGTTACGCAGCAAGAGAAACAAGGGGAGAAAATCAGTTCCATACCAAGTCCAACTGTTAGAGTACAATTCCAAAGATTTTCCACTTTGCAAAATTTTCCAAACTACAAATCTCCTTCTTAGACAGCAGGCAAACACTCTTCTTCCAAGTACCACAAACAGTGAAGAATTTATACCCGAGGGGGGGTCCAATGTCATCACTGACAATGGTAAAATCACTCTGAACCTTTGGGCAGCTTAGTCCTGCAAACTCAGTGGTGGAGAATAAGCTATCGCGGTGTGCTCTCTGGGCGGGGCCTGGAGTCTGCACATGCCTGGCGACACGCAGACCCACTCTGCTCTCAGTAAATTCTATTCAAATTTCTTGACATCTCATTCATAAAACATGGTCCCCAAACTGCCCACCCTTCTTTGTCACAAGCACATTGAGACCTTCCCTGACGCGTGCCAGGCTTCATACTGGAGGGAAATGGATTTTCTACTACCGATGTCTTTGTGAATTTTATGTCGTCATTCATATCTGTGTTTGTGCCGCTTTGTTTGCCTCTTATGAGAGCAGAAGCCTTAGGAGGTAGAGTTATGATGGGTCCGGTTGTTATGGAAGGAATGGCTCTTCTAGATGGTCCCTGCAATGGATATCTCAAGCGGAAAACATCATGGAAGGGCTTAAGAGGCGAAAGAAGGTCTTTTCTGCAGCTGGGATGAGTTTCCCTGCATGAGAAATTGAGCAGGAATAGCTAGCTAGCTGTCAGCGCGCTACAGCTAAAGCACACGCCACGTCTGGGCCCATGAGCACCAGCCGCATTCCACTTTAGGAAGGGCCTTCGAGTTTCCCTTTCTCACCAAGGAGTATTTCCCCAATCTGCTTTTGGTATTGTTTTGCTTCTGGTTATCGATGCTTTTGCAAGATGTAAAGCCTGGATATATTCCATATTGACAAATAGAACTAAACGATTTTTTTCTGTTACTTTTAGTAAGAGAAAGACAAAGTCGCGGTGGCTGGGACAATTTTAAACAGAAAGGTGTTCTGTTAAATGTTAGTGCCTTTGCTATGATGTATCCCATCAGTCCTGTGTGCTACTGAAGACAGCGATTCTGTGCCCTAATAATTTAGGTTCACATTCCACATGATAGCTATCTCCCACTGCTTCGGGTGCCTACAGCATCCATGAGCATGTTAGAAGGCTCTGATGGGACAGGGTGTGGAGGGGCACACTTGTAATCCCATCTTTCAGGGGTCTGAATGGAGAAGACTTTGAGTTCCAGGGTCCCAGAGTGAGACCCACATGATAGAAGGAGCGAACGGGCTCTTACAAATTACCCTTGACTGCTACTATACACCGTGACCCATGTGCCTGCCCAAGATACATTCTGAGTTCAACAAATGTACATCTGCACAAAAACCTAATTAAAAGCATGTTCCTTGTGTATGAACCTTCAGGCAGAGCCAATGAGGCCAACTGAGAGCAGAGAGAAAGTCCCCATTTAGAATATTGGCTAAGAACTAAGGACAGGGTGGTTGGCGAGGGAGTGTGGTGCTAAGATGCTCCTAGGGTAAGCCACTGTTTTGAAGATCCTTTGATCTCTCTAACTCACAAAAGAAAACAGGAAAGACAAACTCTCAAAGGACATGCCACGACTGTTGTTTGAAATAGACAATCAATAGGTGATAAAAATGAAACTACCTCTAAGGGAAATTTCAAACCGAGAGGGCTAGACCAGAGTGGAAAGACCATTGTCTGGCAAGCCAGTCATTTCATGCAAAGTGCAAAATAAGTCCAGCGCTCAGGGGACCAGACAGCTTCTCTAGGAAGCAAACTTGTGGGATGCGTGTACCACAGAGAACTGTCCAGCCGAGGTTAGGGGTGCCAAACAAATTACTTGCACCGTGGAAAGAGAGATGGAAAAAGAAAAGAAATTGTAAGATTGAGCTCAAGGTCCTGAGTAATAAAATTCACTAATCTGATTATGGTATTTATGAGCTATCTTTTTTTTTTTAGCAGCCCCGTCTCTTTGCTCATTTTTACAACATGGAATCGTACAAAGAACATACTTATTCCATAGCGTTTTGCCAGCTGTACACGGAACAGTGTTGAACCTCCTAGGCTGTTAGTAATCTTCCAGGGCTTCCTTGAGAGCTGGGCCGTGGCTGACTAATAATTTCCATATCAGTACGATCCATTGTGTCTTGCTGGCTCGCAAACAGATAGGCAGGATGCTTTTAATTACTTCTGTGTAATAACAACCCATTTTGGACACACTTTACAGGGAGACTGGGGATGGTGGTTCCTTTACAGAAAAGAGCTGGAATCTCGGTTTTAAGGTGCTGTGTCATGTGTCATTTGGATAAAAGGACAATTGTCTGAATTTTCGGAGTAGGGCCTAAGCATCCTGGTTGAGTGAGTACGGGACTTTGCACCTGAGAGGTGACGGGAAATCTTCTTTGCTGAATGTCCCTATACATTAACCCTTCGTGCCGTCTCACTGAAATGATGCCTCTAGCTTAAACCTCCCAGGCCCCACCCTGGCCTCTGGCCCTGCGTAGTTGAGGTGCCATGCTATAGGCTTAAATCAATTTATCAAAATACTTATTTGGCTTGAATTGTAACAATTGCCAAAGGTTCTGAAGCAACAGGGGAAAACTAAAACCATTGAATAAACTAAACTCAATCAATGCATTTAAGTTATTAAATTCTCATCAAAAAGACAGTGAAAAAATGCACTGATTCTTTTAAGGACTGTGCTCAACGAACTAGAGTTTACCAGGGGAACTTACAGTGTAATATCCAGCGACTGTGGTGCATTAGCCAAAGGTGAGTGCCAGGAACCACACGGATATTAGTGCAAGTGAACTGAACTGATTCTCTGAGAAAGATAAAGAACTCGTAGACTCTGCTTCTGAAACGTTCCTCTGAGATAATAACTAACACACCAGGATTTGTCCGTGTAGACTACTGGCATCTGAGAACAGCTTGATCTTGTAGTAGACATGCGCAGCACAGTAGGCCGGAGGCTAGTGTGAGACATGGCCTCAGAGACCATTTCTGTACTTCCAGCTGGAGGATACGCTCTCAAAGTCAGCCTCGCAAGTGTCCTAGAGCAGAAATAATGTCCTTGGCTCTCAGCTAGAAGAACATCTTCCACCAGTGTTAGAGTAATCACACTGCTAATCACATGTGACTCCTGTCCCCGTAGTCTATCTACATGCCCACACAAGGTCACACGTGGCTCCTGTCCCCATAGTCTGTCTGCATGCCCACACAAGGTCACATGTGGCTCCTGACCCCATAGTCTGTCTGCATGCCCACACAAGGTCACACGTGGCTCCTGTCCCCCTACTCTATGCCTACTCTATGCCTACACAAGGTTGCTGAACTCTTCCCAGTGAATGGCCAAAGGAAATCAGGCATTCCCCAGAAGAACTGATATAAGCCTTTTGTTGTGCTTTTAGGTTTCAAAGGTGCCAGGAACTGAACGTAGGGCCTCACATAGGCTAGGTAAGCACTCCAACATAAGACCGTGTCTCTATCTCTCTGTTTACTGTTTCTCTTGACCTCATTACTCTCTTGCCTTCGTAGCAGGCCTGTGCCATCCGGCCAGCTTCCCTCTCTCTTTTGAACAGCCAACGGGTCCAAAGCTGTTTACTTCTGAGGATCCTCCCACCCCGTTTGAACACTTACTACTAAGGAAACCCTCCTTCTCCCAGATGTGAAACTGCACATGGCTGGCTGATCTAAGAGACACTCGACAGTTCCAAGCTGGACATTTGTGCCCTAAAATAGCAACAAAGCTGGACAGAGGTTACTCGGAGGGTACTACTGTTATTTTTAGAATGAGAATGGAAAGGTTCTGGATATCCAAAAAAAAAAATGGAAAACTAGTGTGGCTGGTGTCCAGAAGCAAGGCTCTGCATGGTACAAATGTCCTTTGTTAGTCCATAGCCTCTTCAGAGTGTGCCTCTCTCCTAGATGAACAGCAGACAAGGCCACTTCACCTGTGCAGAGAGGAGGCACATTCCAGGAAGGTGCTGCTGTTGCACTGGTAAGGAGAATAAAGGTCAAAGGGAGGTCACAAAAGAAGCCCTACCTGCCCTGGTAGTCACTTTCAAAAGGTAGCCGTCCAGGTCAATGTGGAAGTGGGGCGTGTGGCAGGGCAGCGCAATGCGAGAGCCATTCCAGCGCACCGTGAGGTGCTGCTGCAGGCTGACCGTGCTCTCACCCAGCACCAACTCCACAGATTTGGTCCAGGAGAAGGAGCGGGTCCTCCGGGCATCATTCTTCACCAGCACCTGAAAGGGTGAGGCAGGGGAGGAGCAGTCTTTTGTCAGAACATACTGACACGTTCCCTGGAAGTTAAATGTTCGTCCGTCAAAAGTGTTGTAGTGAGGATCTCCGAATACTGTGCACACACCAGGCTCTGTGAAGGAGAGAGACCAAAGGAGGGTCACAACCAAGGCAAAGGTGGAGAGAAACCAGAAATCCCCGAAGTTAAGCTGAGAGAGCACCTAGCAGGTAAGGGACTTGGGTAGGAGTCACTAAAGTAATGGAGGTTTGAGATGAGATGAGTGTTATAAACCATTTTACTTGTTCTAATTACAATCTCCCTACTGTGTTCGCATTTAGAGATGATTCCTAACATCCTGGAATTCTGAGAACTTCTCTATTCTGTAGCCTGGCGTGCTTCCACGAGGAAAGGAATTGCAATAAGGACTTAACTCCATAACACATCAACAAGAAATAAAGAGCAGAGGTAAAACTGTACCTCATGAAAGTATTCCTGTTACATTTCTTAATTTTAGATTTTATTTATTTGTGTGTGTGTGCACTGTGTGTGTACATATGTTTGTGCGTGTGTGTTTGTGTGTGCGTGCAGTGTATCTGAAGAGGTAAGAAGAGGCTGTTGGGTACCCTGGAGCTCAAGGGAGAGCAGGTTGTACAAGTCGCCCAATGCGTGTGCTGGGAACTGATCCTGGGTCCCTTAAAGAAGTAGTAAATGTTCTTAAATGCTGAACTATTTCCTCAGCTCCATGGATATCTTTTGACGCACATTCCAAAATCTAATGTTAACTAAAAAAGTAAATTGGACAATTCTTTAGTACATTTAGTCCAGTAGACATGCCACTCTGAAACACCATTAATTCATATTTACGGAAGCGAACTAAAGTTTATTGTTCTGAGGCACCTCTGAGGCTTTGTAGAAGCTTAAATAATTTTAAAAATACAAAACTTGGTATTGATTTGCTTTCAGTGGAAGGGTTTGTTATCTATTTCTGACAAAGCATGAACCATAAGGAAATTTATTCACAGAAATTGACCCGAATAATGAAAAGTGGCTGGGCATATGCTTGTGGCCCAGTACCCAGGAAGCTTAGGTAAGAAGGTGGCAAGTTAGAGGCCACCCTTGGCTACATAGTAAGACTTCATCTCAAACAAAAACAATATGAGCAAGAGCAGAGAAATTCCAGTCATCACCAGAACAATAATCAATAAAGAAAAAAAACAGGGCAAAAGCCCCCGTCCAGGATATAAGGTTGACTTGGTTTGCCAAGAACCAGCTGAGGTCCTTGAACTTTCAGGGCTGAATGAGGTGGCCCAGACTGTGTGGGGTCAGAACTGAGTCCAGAGAACAGCCGGGCTGGAGAGAGCAATGGTATCCTTGGCAATTCTCTCTCTATTCCCTCAGTGTACGGGGAACAACGTGGGTCCAGGGTATGACTTGCTGTAGTCCCGTGGTAAGCCATACAAATCACACACATTTGGTACTTATTAAAATAATTGCTGTATCTGTCCTTTTGTCCAACTTTGTCAGAGACAAATTGAGAGTTTTTGAAATATAGAATCATTTCAATGAACAGTTATGTTCAAGAATATGTATAAGACACCATACCTATTGTGTGAATGGAAGAAGCAGGTAGGTTTGGCAGTGCATTTGAATTCAATAACCATTCCTAATTATTTTTTATATTTCTTTTGTCCCTTTACTTGTGACCCCAATCTTGCCACTGTTACACATTGGGTGTTCCCCTCTATCCTAACTCCCTCATCTAATCTCTCCCGGTTGACTTCTCCACAGTGCATTTTTCCAGTCTTTCTGCCTGGGATGGCTTCAGAACCTGCCTTCACATACTGTTCCTCACTCTCTGACTAATGGGAGCTATCGACAGCATGCAAATGTTGCATTTTAGTTAACAAGGTGAAGGCACTGTGTACCCTAGGAGAACAAGAGTTCAGGGTTAGTAGCCTACCCTACCCTCAGCACCAAATGCAAGTTTATTTCTTTGTTTCTAAGATTCTTGATCCCACTCAGCAAGTTAGCACGGAGCCAACTAAAGCTCAAGGCGGAAAGAGATGTCCTCAGCTTAGAAAACCCAGACCACCATCACACTGCCACAGGGGCTGACATTCTGCTCCTGTGCCTGTCCTCTCCGCTGTGAACAGGCTTTCCACATCTGGCGCCACATCTTCTTGTGACCGTTTAACTGCCCCAGTAACAACTGTGGCTTTTCTTGATGTCCTGACCATAGTTGCAATGAAGTGTTTGTTCATTGATCAGAACATTGAGAGTTAACATTTGCCCAAAGCTCGCACCCTATGGTAGCCCTCTTCTGCATGCCTACGAGCAATGGATGCATCATCAGGAAGTCAACAGGTTCTCCCTGAGCATTAGACAAGCAGCTAAGCATGTCCCGATAGACACATAACAGAGACTTTCATCTAACCATGGGAAACGTTTCTGAGTGACACTTATGATTAAGGAAATGCTTCTGTCGCGGTAAGTGAAAAACCAGCAACCTGAATATGTTCTTTGTTTCTAGGATAATCTTAGCTATCTTACACACACACACACACACACACACACACACACACACACACACACACCAAACAATCTTTACTTCTTGATGGGACCACAAATGAACCTTCTTTTTCTTCCATGTGTTTTTGTTTTTCTAGTTTTGTTATGTCTCCGTCTTCCTCCGCCTTTAGTAAGGAAGGGTAGGTACTCACAGAGAAAGCCAATCATGTGACAAAGCAAATCCTGAAAGACGTAACAGAAACTGAACTGCCCCGATCTGGCCTCAGGAAGCCTGAGTGTGCTCTTGGCTGGATGAGAAGCAGTGAAGGATATCCAGAAGAGACCCAGAAAATGGAAATTGTGTGTGAACGGGGCTGTCAGGAGAGATATTTTTCAAAAGTCTTTAATTTGTGGGAGAGAAGAGTTTGGAAGTTGGTATGACTTTTCTGTGTGACTACAGTATCGAGGCAGCCAACAAAATCTCAGGACTCTGAGGAGGCTTGAGAGTTATGTGTTACACGTGGGGACATGAGCATCATGAGCTGAAGTCATTGTGAAATTTTGGCCCCTTTTTCTGGCACCCAAAGGTCCTCATGCCAGATCCCAGAGGAGCTGGAGAACATGTGTGTTGTAGAGAGCCTGAGAGTGAGAGCATCAGCATTGCAGAGACCTGCCTGCCTGGGAAGGAGGCGCCCAGATAATACTCTGGGAACCAAAGTGAGCAGTGGATCCTCCCAGCTACTTTCAGGAGAGCCAGTGAAATGCACTGCTGTCCAAGATATCCAGATGTCTGGTCACACCATTCTGGAGAGCTTGGCTTGATGGTTAGGGGGATGAAGAGGGAGCTGTGGAAACATGTTTGCGTGTGCCTAAGGCCAGAGCGAAGAGAGAGATTTGCCAGTTTCTCTCCCTGCACGCCGTTTGTCAGTCTTGAAGTCAAATCTTCGGATCTCAGTTTTTCTTTTTGTCTTATTTTCAACAGATGCAAATAAATGCATGTGTCTAGAGAAAAATAGATCAGAAGTTTGAAAACTCGAATATTAGAACTGGCTCTTGTGGTTTTGGGGGTTTTGGTTTTTGTTTCTTGCTTAGGCAATGGGACTACATGTGGTACTTTCTTTTCTATGATGATACTATTTACACTTTCTGGTGTAGTGTCAGAAAGGAATGTTGGCTTTAAAATCTAAAATTCCTCCATTTACATTATCACATTACCATCACAGCTGAGGTCGCTGCCTCTCAGCACACGGGGCCAATGCTTGTCTCTTATCTGCCTCAGATTTTTTTTATTTTGCCCTGGGTTTACCTATTTGAATGATCTCCAGGAGCAGTGATCACTCTCAAAACATCTGTCAAAGACAAAATAAAAACTATAGAATCCCAGGCCACAGAGAGAAAACTGAGAGAAACGGGTAGACTCCAGTCTAGCCCTTTGCCCCAAACAACAAAACAAAACAGAAAAGTGCAAGAAAGAAGCAAAAGTCTCTTAATATTTCTGCCA
Source organism: Rattus rattus (assembly GCF_011064425.1). Taxonomy (NCBI): domain Eukaryota; kingdom Metazoa; phylum Chordata; class Mammalia; order Rodentia; family Muridae; genus Rattus; species Rattus rattus. The sequence continues at coordinate 19,575,169 of NC_046161.1, read as the reverse complement.
CCAAGAAATATGCCTGGTCTACAGTTCAGGGCGTGTGTGTGTGTGTGTGTGTGTGTGTGTGTGTGTGTGTGTGTGTGTGTGTTTATTTTAACAGCGTTAAGACGATCCTGAACATGAAATTTTACTTCCTAGATTTCACGTAGCATGTCATAAGATCTCCACAGTCACTCCAGTATGTTTTCCTTTGAAAACCCAGAAGAGAATTTTCAGTCTCGGCCCATTACTGCTTCAGAGAGGGAGGGCTCTCCGGCTACCGCATGGATCAACACCTCTCTGGAGTGGCGTCCTAACCACAGGGCACAACACACATAAACATGGCTTTAAACCTTTCTCAGCACAAACTTTAGGGAAACAGGTCCGTGGGGACTCTGGGTCACTGAGTCATGCTGAGCTCTCGGGACCTTAGCAGGGTGAGAGCTGTTCCATGCCAAGTCTTAGGTAAGAAGCAGGAAAGGCTGGGATTAGAAATACTGCCCGAGACATGAGGCGGCTGCTGTTTGCCGAGGTGACTTCTGACACTGATAGTCTGGTTAAAAAGCAGGCCCTGAGTGTCCTCCACATTCGGCAGCTCTGGCTTTGCACAAGGTGCCATTGACAGCTGTTAGTCTGCAAGGCATGTGAGAGGGAACAGATGCTCCACCAGGTGGCAGCTGGATACCTGGAAGCATTTACAATCCCTCTAACTCTAAGCTAAGGGGCAGCACAGGGGACCGTGTATAGCCCATCAGAGACAGCAACAGGTCTGCATTAGAAAGGAAAAAGCCCAAGTCTTTTGAAAAGTTACATAGGAATTTTGTCTGGTGGTAATGTTTTCCCATCTTTCCATCACTGCACATCCTCACCAATGGACTCCCTAACTTCAAAAATCAAATCTGATTTTGATTTCAAAAATCAAATCAAAACTGATTTCAGATACCAAGCCACAGCTACCATTCTAGGACCTACCTAGTATAGCCTAACGCTTCCCACCTTCCACCTGGGCTCTGCTTGTCCTACCAAAGACCTCACAGTTCATACACATGTGCATGCATGCATGTGTGTATGCACACATGAACCTGTGTACATGCATATCTTTACACAAGCAGAAATTCACACATGCATACATACATACATAAACACACAGTACACATGTACAAACACACACATACCGGGGGTAAGAGAGAGAGAGAGAGAGAGAGAGAGAGAGAGAGAGAGAGAGAGAGAGAGCATTTTCTAGCTTCAATTCCATCTCACCCACCAACATCCCCAATATCTACCTCAGCCACTGCCATTTCTTTCTTTTAAATCAAAGAGCAAAACAGAGCCTCTATTTGAACCGAGATTATGCTGACTGGCTGGTCCTGTTCTGTCTCTGGGTCCCCAGTGCTTGGTCATAGGGACAGCTTTTGACCCATGCTCTGCAGATCCAACTCAGCTTCTCAAGGTTATGGGGTATTGACTGATCCATCTCCCTGACAATGTGAGTGGTTATTTTTTTTACCCCGCCCAATGGTTATAAGGTATTTATAACTCCTGAGTCTGGCCTTGAACTCCTTACATACACATTTCATATCTACTTCTCAGTGCCCAGAACGCCCACTGCCATACTGAGCCTCTAATGTATATACATGTATGCATGCATAAGCTGTATTACAGCAGTGCATGGCATACGACCTACCAAGTATCAACCAATATCTGCTGAAAATGGGTTAATTAAACAATATACTTGGCTAAAAAGAGGTGTCCGACACTGTGTTTACTAAAATAAATACTAGTGACAGCACATGGCAGGCAGTCATTGGAAGTTTAATTAATTAAATAAGTTATTTATGAAACCGTTAAGAACAAATGCACTCTCAGGAAGAACAGAAAAGGGAAAGAACTATAGTTGGTGCTGAAACAATCACCCGGGATCCCTGGCTGTTGGTCTAGTGCTCACGCGTGAACAGCAACTCCTCTCCCTTTGCAAGCCCAGTTCCTTCAGCTGAATGGACATGTTCCCCACTGAGAAGCATTTTCAGAACCACAAAACTGATTCAGAATCACACACATAGGGTAAGAGAGCTTAATTCTATTCCTGCATTGACCAAGTATGACAGGCAGATCCGATCCTGCTTCCTCAAAGAACACCACCCCCCAATACCTGCGTATGTGATATTGGATGACCAAAGCAAAGGTGACTTGCAATTCTCTTCCTGGCCAGGAAGGCAGGAACTTGGCATAGCTCATTTGCATGAGAAGAGTGGGGCCAGTCATGGCTTTGAAGATGGAGGGAAAAGCCAAGGGCCAAGTGATGCAGGTACCTTAGAATCAGGGAAAAGCAAAAGAAATGACTCTCTGCCTGAGACTTTACAAGGAACGCAGCCTTGTTAGTGCCTTGATTTTAGCCCAATGAAACCTATTTCTGACTTTGGCCTCTAAAGTGTGCAAGATAATTAGTGGTGTAACGCCATGATTTCTGTGGGATTTTCCTACAGCATCCATTGGAAACTAATAACTTAGTACAGTCCAAACACCATCTAGTCCAAGCGGCTTCTATCAGGTGTCATGTCAGGTGTGTTTTGTTCTGTATTTTAATGTCTCCTTTCCTCCTTACCATGTCTCTATACAACTTGCCTTATTACGTTAATTCATTAGAAATGAGTCTGCAGAAGGTGCCAGTGGCCTGTTATCTCTCAGCCGATCTCGATAGCTACAGACATGATCTAGTCTCTTCACTCCAAGGCCAGCACCTTCCCCTACTCGTGCCTCTACTTAAAGCATATACTGCAGCATCTAAGAGATGTTACTGATGGCCGGGAATGGGAAACACGTGTAGACGCTCTTCCTAGGAGAGCAGCCTATGGGATGTAAAGGCTCTTAAGGCTGATCAATGGCTCAAGCCTGATAATCAATTAAGAATATCTATTTAAAGTCAGTTACAAAATACAGCAGATGTGTTATTTACTCTTATTTAATGTGTTCTATTTCATTTCCCCAACTTCAAGGTCTCAAATTTAAGGTTAATTTCAGCAGTTTATCTCTGTTTTCCAGAATGCCAAAAACTCAAAGTTTTTCCCTTCCTTCCTTTCTTTTTTCTTTCTTTTTCCTTTTTCCTTTCTTCTTTCCTTCCTTCCTTTCTTTCTTTCTTCTTCCCTTTCTTTTTTCCTTTATCATTAAGTAATTGTTTATTTCACACCATACACTTGGGGAAGTCTGCTGTATCACCAAGGTCATTCACTGTACCCGTGAATAACAGATGAGGATAAGTCACCAAGCAAGGAGAAAAATGTTCTGCACCGTCAACAGTTTTTGTTGTTTGCTTGTTTGTTTGTTTCCTAGTGAGTCAGGGTCTCTGGCTGTCCTGGAACTCACTCTGTAGAGCAGGGTGGCCTTGAACTCACAGAAATCCACCTCTCAAGTGCTGGGACTAAAGACTAAGCTTGTGGTGGAAGAAATACTTTCTACTCCCGCTACTCACAAGTCGACCTGACAGTATCTTCTCTCCTTACATAGTTCTTTCTATAGGAGAGCTGTGAATCTGGATGGAGGAGATAAACATCACATCTCGAAATTAATTTATTGTCTAGAATTAAAACACTAAGGACCTTTGGAGAGAGTCCTGTGTTTGAAACCCCATCTTACTCTGCCACTTAGTGGCTAGTGAAGCAAACTCCGTATGTAACACAGGTTTGTTTACCTAAAGCTACTGCGTTACAAAGTCTCGGGAAAGATGCCAAGATTAGAGCTGCTCCAAGATTAGAGCTGCTCGCATAGAGTAAGCATCACTTTTCTTTTTGTGAGCAAGACTGGAAGAGGATATAAAGTACGGAGCCGGTGAAAGTGTAATGAGTTGAGTCCCTCCATAAAAGATGCAAAATGTAGATTAGGGGCCGGAATGGAGTTAGCCTTGGAGGCTACAGGAGGAATGCCAATAAAACACAAACAAAGGAAGGAAGCAGCTTGTACCAGAGGAGCAGGAGACAGATCTGTCTGGAGCAAGGACTTGCTTCAGGGGACATGAGACACTCACACTGTGTAAATAAATTGGCCTGAGATTCATTGCCAGTCTGGGAAGTTTAAATATATTCCAAAGAACCAACATCTCTTAATGTCTTTCCTACAAAACATTAATCTAGCCTGTTGGATCGCCACAATGAGTAAAACTTTAAAAGCTTTGCAAGACCAGTTGGGGATGCTCCGTAACACCCCATCCTCCTGAAAACTTACAGGGCCCACTGGGTGCTGCAGTGAGGAAACATGTCTAGGTCTACCACACCCAGTATTCCTGCACATATGCAGTTAGAACCTGCCTTGAAGGTATTACTCAGGACTGCTCCTCAGCACCAGGGGTGTTACAACACAAACCTTGGAAAATTCAGCAGTGAAGAAAGGTGGGCTAGTTTTCATGAAGGATGACTTTGGGTTCTGAAGTGGTATAGATACAGAACTGAAGGGACAGGGATGGGGGTTAGTAGAAAACAACAGGATGAGGGTACAGCCACCATGGGAATAAAAAGGAAATTATTTATTAGGAAAACAGCATAAAGAGGCAATCAACTGGACTTGATGACTGATTAGCAACAGGGGAGAGAAATGCCAGAAATATGAGAAACAGCCTTGAGTCTCCAAACCTGCACAGCTGGGCGAATGTGGAGGCCAGAATTCAGTCAATCAACAGGACTTGGAAACAGCCACTAGCCCCTCCAACCAACTCTTAACTCATTTAATCTAGGGAACCAGAGGTAGTAACTGTTAATGCAATTCAAATGCGGTACTTACAAGGAGAATTACTCTCTTGGAAGGATAGATGCTAAGGTTCACTATTTGACTCATAGAATATGGAGAAGTCCAGCTGGAATTGTATCCCCGGTGCCTAACTTTCATGGTGTTGTAAAGTACCATACACACTATCAAAGGAGAAATGTAATCATTAATCTCACCCATCTGCGGAACACTGTAAACCACAACAGCAATGAGCCTGACAAGATATGCCCATGGGTACAGTAACAGCACAGACATTGTGGGGGGTAGCCAATCACTTTCTCCATTGGATACAAGGCTTGTTATATGAGATAGAACCCATCATTTGTTAAAGCGGGCAAAAACCTGTGGCCCTATAGGTCATAGGCGGTAGGGGGAGAATCCAATACTTTTATTCCACTAAAGGGACATAGTGTTGAAATAATTCTTAATGTCATTCGATAGTCATAGATCAGACCATCTCTCAACCATCGTAAAGACGTTTCCCCTTGCAGTAGATGGCAACAGATGCAGAGAACTGGCAACTACTCAGTGTTCAGAAATAAAAGACTATGGAGTCCTCAGTCCTGGATAGGACAAACATGTCACACTTTTCCACACAAGGACTCTAGGAGATATGTGGAAGAGTGGTGGTAAGAGACAGTGTTTTCCAGATTGAACAAGAAAGTTACACACAGGAAATCATGGTAGTTATGACTGCAAGCCCAAGACTATACAGACAAGCTTAAACCAGATATTATGCCCGCATAAGTGGGAAGTGAGCCTGGAATATCAGCACTAGGTGAAGAGCTATTGCTAGTTGATAGCTGCTGGGAGAAGAAGCATTAGTTTTCTTATATGGTATTAACCCTGGTATGTCCATCATACTCCGGGGAAGCCCTTACTCTCAAGACCAGCTGGGACTAGTTGGGAACTGTGCTCAGTGGGGAAGATGAAGACAGAAAGAAAGAGGAGGGGAGGGAAGGAGGGAGAGAGAGGAAAAGAGAGAGAGAGAGAGAGAGAGAGAGAGAGAGAGAGAGAGAGAGAGAGAAGAGGAGAGGAGAGGAAGGGAGGAAGGAAGGAAGGAAGGAAGGAAGGAAGGAAGGAGGGAAGGAAGGAGGGAAGGAAGGAGAGGGAGGGAGGGAGGGACGAAGGAGAGGGAGGGAGGGAGGAAGGAAGAAAGGGAGGGAGGGAGGAAGGAAGGAGGAAGGAAGAGAGGGAAGGAGGGAGGATGAGAAAAAGATGAAACTCAGATGTTGGTAGGAAGGGAGGAGATTATAAAGGATTGTAATGGGAGGAGAGGGGGAAAGAATATGTTCAAAAGAGATTGTATGGAATTCTCAAATAATTAATAAAATTACTGTTTAAAAGTCAAAGTTTGGATAATACTGAAACCAAAATGAGAAAAGATCTACAGATGGAGTGTGGAGGTGGCTATGGGTGTACACAAGAGGAGGAAAGATGTCAAAAGGACAGGTCCGTGCACTGAAGACACACTCTGGCCCAGCAGAGGACGGGATGTGGCTGGGGGGCTGGGGGGCTGGGGGGAGGAAGCCATGAATAATAGGAACTGCATATCAGCGAGAAACACCACACGCAGTGAGCCATTTTTTCAAATCTCTGCAAAGATGAGAGTTGATATAAAATAACCCAAGAGATCTCAAAAGTTAAGGTAACTTCCCAAGCCCAGTGTTTCTGAACGTCGTGGACGCGACTGCTTGCAAATAGAATTCCTGCCTTGTGTAGAAGAAGAAAACTGGTAACTCTCATGTATTTGGAGGCAAGCCTCCAAAAAATGAAATCACCATACAGTCAGGAGAGAACACAGGGTTAGTTATGCTTCAAGTCAGAGTTCCAGTTTCTCATAGGTTATAGTATCCGTCGGCCTCTCTCTCTGTTTATCTTCTCTGACCTTCAGATCCTTTCACTGGAAGACGGAGCTGATCGTAGCTTCCACTTGGCAGAATCATCCTGAGAATTAAACAGCAGAGTGTGTGGACAGCATGTGCTAGAAGCCCTGCTCCACTGCAGCACGGTCAATGGCACCAGCAGGAGTCTGAGCCTCTCTGATCTCATTTCACTCCTAGGAGATGCGACCTGGGAGAGGCGGAAACCTGCCTCAGCTCGGCACACAGAGAATGCCTGGAGCTTGGCCTACTCACGTGACCTGATCTTCGGCTGTAACTTGGGGGTGCCCTCACTAAGTCTAGGTCTCAGTATATTCAGCCACAACTAGACGCTTGCGTTTCTTTAGAGATTCAGGATGGCAGTGTGGCCACAGCATGTAAAATGTGGAGTTAATCTATATGTATTTCCATGGAAAAATATATTCATTTATATGTAGACAGGAATGTGCTTTTAATGCAGTGATTTATTAATGCCATATCTCAGAATAATAGTAATATTCATTCTAATACGAATACTAATAATACTAATAATCCATCTTTCCAAAGGACACTTGAAGGAGGGTTGCAGAAGGCATAAGCACTACTTCACGATATTTGAGACCAGCTCTCTTATTCAGTATTTCTTGTGCCTCAGTTTTCCTGATTGAGGACTAGAAAGGGAGATCCTAGAGGGAAAGTCCCCAGATGCATATAATTTTATGGCACTAAACTAAAAGTGAATCAAACTGCAACTTTGAAAGCAGCATTGCTCTTTCCGCCCCTACTGTCAATTATCCAGATTCTTTCAAGTTTAAAACTGTATAGAATATTTATGCATATATCCGTATATATTGTTTGCTTAGTATAAAAAAATTATACTTGCACTTGGCTATATAAACATCCCCCTCTGAGTTGCCATGGTGGAGGAGAAAGACTGGAAATATAAGTATGCATAGAAAGGTAAGCCCAGGGTACAACTACCTCCACTTCTTGAGCAGAGAGGGGAGCAACCATAAGGTAGAAGGAAGCCTGGGCCTGGAATATCCTTTTCTCCCAGCATAGTGGTAGAAGAGAGAAAAGCTATTAAACTGGAGAGCTCTCTTATGATTTCTTTTCTAATCTATAACTCCCAGGGACTATAAAATCCTCAAGCCTTCCCTTCCCCTTCTTGTATCGAACTTTAAATGACAAGGAAGCCAAGAACAGCAAGTACAGCTTGTCTTTGGAGCCAGCCAGGCAACACAGAGGAAACTCGGGCTCCATCTCCGACCTCCAAGCCAGCCTCAGTTCCCTGGCTGCAAACTGTAGCTAATGACGTTACTTGGCCAAAAGATAGCTGTGAGATTTATATGAAATGAAATGGGACAACCATGACAGGGTTTAGATATAAGGCAGATGATGATAAATAAATGTTGGCTACTGCTGTTGCCATCGCTGGTCCTGTTGGCTAGTGATGTTGATGACATTGATGACGGTGGTTGTCACGGTTAACTAACGAACCACTAAGTTACTGAGTACTCATCAAGTATTCACCCTTAGACCTAGCAGCACCATGTTTCTGCACTGTGTTACCACTCAAGAAGTACTACGATGGAGCTCACCCTGAAGAAATTAACCAGAGATGGAGGTTAAAGATTATTTAGTTCTTAGAGAATGGCTTCAGTCTCTTCCCTCAACTCTAGACCAGTTCGTGGCAAGGCAACTTAAAATGATAGCATCCCTTAGAATAGAAAGCACAGCAAAGAAAAGGACTCATTTCCCCATAGCTATTCCTGTGTGGGCTCTCCACTAGACCACTGCTAGCATGTGGGGCTTCGCTTTCAACCAGCCTGCCAGCCAAGTTTCAGAAAGTGTGAAAAGCCAGTTCCACAGGCACTAGCAGAAATTTCAGTGGCTACTAAGCTTAACACCTCCCTGGCAGGGCTAAAATCAACACCACAGATTTTTATGCCACAGGCATCCTGAGCCTAGTGTCAAATTTCCTCCCTTGCCTGAGGTAAGGACAAACTCCTAAGGCTGGGGGAACTTAAGTCCCAGAGGCTAGAACTCTTATTCAAACATTGAATTGCTGATTTGTAGAGGGTCCCTCGGTGGAGATTTTTCATAGGTTGGCTTCAAGGTCATTCTTTCATCGCCCGTCATGCCCCTGACTCCTCAGAAAGTTAAATTATTGTCCTTTTGGCCCTACAACACTCGCTTTGTTTACTGAGACATAAAAAAAATGCATCAGGCATCCCAATGGGCTTAGAAGAGAAAGACTTGCCAACAAAACTAGCCGGGGCAAATTCTGCAGCTAGCTGTCCTGAGGTCAGGCAAGAGGCCCAGGGCCCATGATAAGCTGGTGCGGATCCAGTGACCTGCACACAGCTAGAAGCTAACCCCTTAGGGTATGGTTAAACACTCTTTTAGCAACCGTGCACCTCCTGACATCCCAAGTTGCTGAAATTCGGTATTTCCTATGACTTATGGGATGTGTGGCTAAGGTTATTTCAATCACGTGTACATATGTGCTCAGTAGACCCTACCAGTCTCAATGTTTCAAAACTACAAGCTTGCATTTAGGATTGAGGGTGCCTCGGCTTAACACGAGCTATGCAAAGGGTTTAAGTAATCTGTGAGATCTGGGGTGGGGGCGGGATGGGTAAACATTGTCCTAACGGTTTTGGATACCTCCAACTTGATTTAGGATTAAACGTCTTTCACAAACCAATCTCCCAGTCCCCAACCTCCTCCATCCCCCTCACCCCCACATTGCACTTATCAGTGAAAACTTTGACATTGAAGTATTATTTCCAAGTTTGAGAACGGCTCTGAAGCCAACATAGGATTTATCTGCTTCTTGGGCTCTGTGGGTTGGTGAGGTCAAGATTCCGCCCACTATTTGCCAGCACACTATAAAAGGGCATTTCACATAAACCAAATGCTACGGTAATCGCCAAGTGTTTGTCCCGAGTTCTGACGCTTCCTGGCACCCAACTCATGGTCACGTGATGCCCAGCCAAGCTGAGAAAAACTGCCTTCCAGCTACAGCCTCATACCTTGGCAAGAAAGCGCTTTTGCCAAAAGTTTTATGAAGTTTGTTTAGCTCACTTCAAATATTTTACTTTAAGTAAATCATCCAAACCAAATTCACTTCTTTCTGTTGGAAAGGAAAATGGTGTGTCTCGAGTTATTAAGAAGAAGCTATGCTGTTTAGATTTTAACTTGGGCCTGACTCTAAGAGGACTCCCTATGCTAATATAGTTCTCCTTACACCTTTAGATCCACCTTACCTGCTGCTCTGAGACTACGGAGGGCACCCTGGTTTTCTGCCATAGCGACTGCTTCCTACCTACCCAGCAATCAACTTGGGAACTCTGATACATGTGAAAATTAAGCTGCGAACCATTTATTTTGTTTCCTCTTTGCCAGGACAAAGATGCCAAATTCTACTAAGACAAGCCCAGGAAGAAGGGAATTCTGTGAGATTTGAGTGAGGATCAGTGGAGTGTCACCACTAGAAGCACCATCGTTCACTTAACATCTACAATCAACAGGAACCCACAAGGATGTGAGAGGGGTCCTCAACTTCACATATGAATGCATATATGTATTTATGTAGGTATGTAGTCTTGCTTCCTTACAGAATATATTAAAAGGACTGTACATATGCATACGTTGAATAATTCAAAGTTATAAGTGTGATCACATACAGTAGAGGCAGAAGTAAATTCAGGTACGCTGTTAATTGTAGCCTGCATTTTATTCCCCACTTCTGAGCAACGGCAGTCATTTTTAAGCCACCGGGCTACGTCTCCATATATGCCTTTATAACTGTTTGTAAATGCAGGGAATTGAAATATAGAAGCATATTCAAAAAACCTCAAGGCCTTTTGGTTTTAGGCTAGCAGAAGGACAACGTGATTTTTCTTTCGTACTGTGCTGAACCAGCAGGTACTGGCAGTAAGTAAGCCATCGCTGCTTGTCCCTTGGGTGTTTGTCTCCGAATTCACATGGGCATCTGTCCCTGTTTGGAGTACCACTAGTTGACCTTGATGAGACATTTGTCAATGTGTGGAGACATTATTGGTTGTCACTTTGAGGTTAGGGTTGTTGCTAAATATTCTGCAATACACAGGATGTCCCTAAAACAAAGCGGACCAGGGTGGATTGTCAATAAAACAAAGGTCAAAAACCCTGGGATCTTCTAGTTTTAGAAAACACCAGCCTTAGTTTAAGGTTTTGGCCTCCGTTCCTCACTCTAGAAACCCGTATGCCAGAAGAGGTTTTATAACTAATAAGCAGAGGAAAGAATGAACCCAAGTCTATAATAGCAAAGGAATTTCACAGTAGGAGGTCTTAGGCCATGGCTAAGGGACACCAGGAGATGTCTACCTGGATGCACTATGGAAAGCTGGGCATTGCTTTAAAAAAAAAAAATTGGAAGCTATCCCATCTCTGAGTTGAATCTGAACAAATGAGTGTCGCCAAGGAGAATGTGTTTTACAGCAGTGAGGGAAGATGGGCTGGAGAGCAAGGGAGGGTAAACAGATGGAAAGAACACCAGGGGAGATTGAGAAATAGCCATCTGATGATATAATTCGGGCTTGTGCCGAGAGCCGCATGCCTGCACGCTTCCAGCTCTGACCTGCAGGTGCAGGTGCAGCCCGTGGCCTCCCAGTGCCCCTCCAGCTGGGTGGCTTTCTCTGGCTGTCTCCCTGGCTGACGGAAAGGATGAATCGTTCAGAGACTTCACACAACACAGCACTCGATATGGCTGATTGCAAACTGCTGTCCTCCATGGTCTTCTGTTTTCCCTTTTATTTCTTTATAAGTCACCATACTTCCTAGATATGGAAAGGCCACCGTGTAATAGAGAAACTAATGCAATGTAGCTTTATGCCTGCGTAGAGGTGGACGAGCCCATCTCCTGCCTGCAGAATTAAACCTATAGAAAATGCACACCAGGTTTTCCTTGTAATAGAGAAACTAATGCGATCTAGCTAATACGTCACTAATCACCATTTTGACTCTCTGAAATCTGGGCAATTCAAGATTGAGGTTGTTTCTGCAGAAAGCCCATGTTCTTATGAGGCTGATAGCCAGAGAATCAGATGTAACACATCTGTGTCATGCAAATGAAGAGGTGCGCTGCAAAACATCAGGCGTTCCTGGGAGGTCTGTCTATACTTCTGCTGCATTATCTACATTCTATGGAGAAATGCAAACGTGTTCACTGGTGTGGCTGCAGAGAAAAATGTTCGCAGTGCAGAGTGGAGACTGAGCATAGAGAAGGGAATGAAGCAGAAGGTAGCCTCTGAAGCGGCCATAACCAGAGGGTCTCTGGGAGACAATGAAGGGGAATAATTCCAGTAGGTGCTTCTGAATCACCAGCACATCGATCATAGCTGTTCTTCTTTCTGCAGTAATTCTGAATCTGCTCTCATGCATCATTGGCCTCCCTTGAGCTAGTTTATGACTTCATTATCTTCAAAGGAAGGCTCTTTTATTAAATCTATAACTTATTTTTTGCTAATTTAATGAGCAGTTTCATCCCTTGAAAAGTTTCAAGGCTGTCTATCTTTAAAATAATAACATATATTAGACAAGAAAATATATGTATGTGTATATATAATGCATTAACATATAACAGCTGTCCATATGTACTTTTATATAGCTATAAAATGACATATATTTATGTATTTGTTATCTGAGGATATCAAACAATCAAAGGGGAGAAACCAGGGTTTCTTGGAGCAATATGAACTTTGATTTCAGACAAACGAAAGAAACAAACCTGTTTCAATAAAAAGCTGCTTCTAAATGCCACAAAAGTCTACTTCTCTAAGCCAGACTGGCTCATAAAACAGTTTCTAATTAATTTCCTGGCTCTGCTAATACTACCACCATGTAGTTATCAAAAATAACTTGACAATGTATTTCTAACACCATTCTTTCAATAGCATACTTCATTAAGCTGTCTCAAAGCCAAGTGAGCTTTGGGACTGGCATGGTGATTTCCTAATGAATGTAGGCAAAAGTCCCCATATGGGGCTGCTGTAAAGTCAGCACAATGCTCTGTCCCTGAGATTCATCCCTATTAATCAGGGGCAGCCTCAGATAGCTCTCAAACGTCACAACAATTCGGTAGGACCTTCAGGAACACATTTAAGAGCATCAGAAGGCAAACTCATTGCCATTATCAATATCAAATGTGGCCAGGAGAAAGGATGAGGAGTTAGGGGACGGAGGAGGAAGTGCAGTTCCTTGATGGTGTAAGGAGAGGAAGTCAATGCCCTAGAGATTCTGAATGGCTGGCTATACCGGGTATCATCCTCTTAGCCCTAAGGACTGCAAATGCTATTAGCAGTTTTAAATGTACATTAAGTTATCCGTTCTTCCTTAAAACTCCGTCTATCCATTTATCTTCCTGAGGTCTCCTAACAGCAGATGGTGGTGGAAATATCCACACTGGTTTCAGTCCAGCTTCTGTGAGATGGCGGCAGTTGATCGTAGGTGCCCGTGGGGAGGAGGTCAAGCCCATCTCATACCCATAGAATTAAATCTATAGAAAACTTACACCAGGTTCCCTGCTCATCACAAAACGTTCAACAAATATCATGAGCACATTTTCCCAAAGAATGAACTTACTTTCGGTACAAATAGGGCAGCATCCTTTTCTGTTGAGAATTTTACCCTGGTGGGGAGGGGGGAGAAACCAAAAATAATTAATGTTAAGAGATGGTCTGCTGAGGAGAAATCTCTTTTTAAAATATAGCACCAGATAAAGCAAGGAAATCAGCCCAGACTGTACTTGAACTTGACGGTTGCCATGGTGGTGAAATGAAGTTCCATGCTGCAGGTTTGCAGGCCAGGCAAGGCCATTCCAAAAAGCTTTCCCGTTTGCATCCTCTTAGAAACAGGCTACCTCAAAGTATGATGTGATTTCTTCCTCAGAAGGAAGAAGGAGACAGGCCGGACACAGCTTCCTCACTGAGAGCCAAGCCAAGTGCATAGGCATACAACTGGGGACCACTGACACTCTGTCCATAGCAGCAGGACCTCTTCCTGCCGTTGCTCTGAAGAGCTCTCTGGTACCCTGCAACCCAAGCTGAGGATGCTCACACATCCTACACACGTGGTACAGCACAGACCAAATTCAGTCAAGCTTCTTCCCCTGTGGCATCACGCAATGCATGCTAACTCACTGTTAACCAATCAAAGCAAGAAGCGTGAGTTCTAGAGTACTGAATAATTTTCTATCTCCGCTCTGGAAGTGCACTGCCATTTCCTAGGCAAATATCTTCTATTTTTTTTTTTTAATGCCTGACATTTAAAGAAGGACACGTGCTCTCCAGACCTGTACCAGAGAATGGCCTTTCCTTATCTCTGACACAGCGATTCCTCACAGGGAAAAAGAAATGTGGTGGAAGCTGATTAACATTTAAGGAGCAACACTTGCTTCATGACCTAACGGTGGGTTGCTCATGAGGGTTTAATGAGCCAGATTGCTAAGGCTTAATGAGATGACAGCCATTGCTACCAAGAAGTGCGAAATCTTTCTGAGCTGAGGATCTCTCCTTCCTTGGGTGAAGAAGCCGGTGTCACGTAACACAGCGTGATAGAATCAGAAAGTTAACTTCATTTCATGTAAGCACAGGCCATGCTCTTTTGTTACAGATTTGTAAGCCGCGGTTCTTCGAGACAACGCATTATCTACTGCATGCAGGACAGACTGCTGTGCATGCCTCATGCTTCCTCTCATTTGAAATTCACAACCACGCTCTGAGGAGAGGCGACCTCGTCCCCTTTGCACAGAGAACTAAGGAAGCAAAGTGTACTAAGGTATGGCCCAGGTCAAAAGCCCAGAGCCCAGACTCTGTTCGCCCTGGTGAGCGGTTTGCAGGGCAGGTTTGAATATTTTCAAAATAAATAATCATGTTAGCTTTTCAAATGTCATTTTGCTGATGAAGAACTAAAGCCAAGCCTCTACTGAGGCTTGTGGCGTATTAAGCTCTCTGATGGCATGGGCAGTGCCGAGAGCCTTAACACAGTTCTTCATGTCCTGCTGACCCTAACTATAAAACTACTTTTGTTGCTACTTCATAATTGTAATTTTGCTGTTAATAATCATAATGAAACTATTTGATAATGCGGGGTGTCTGATGTATGATCCCTGTGAATGTGTCATTTAGCACCCCCCACAAGGGGTCCCGACCCACAGGTTGAGAATTGATGCCATGGGAGATGTCATGGAATGATTTCCACAGAGGCTCAGACAAGGCACGTTGCCCCATTTGGAATGGTGTGGGTTAAAGCTGCGTTCCTAATCCAGGGCGCCTGGGTGATTCTCTGCATTTCTATTTCACCAGACACGGCCATTTCCCGTGTGCAGTGAAGCTGGTCCTGTTGGTAAATAGGTTAGGGGAAAAATAAAGTACAGGCTGTGGGGTCAGAGAGCCTGGGCAGTGTGTAATGAGGTGGAAACTGGACGGACGATCTGTAGCCTCATCTGGAAGAAGGGTCAATTCAGCACCTACCTCAGTGGAGCTGTCTCAGGGGAGTGAGGTTAATTCTGAGACCAGAGAAATGGTCTCAATATAAACTAATGGTATATTAAAGAGTGTACTGAGGGTCTCACCCCTAGAGCTTTGGGAGTTCCCTAGGAAGGCAAATAGTGACTACAACCATAGACCCCTTCTGAAAAGGGGGATGGGATGTACCTGGAAAGGTGACAGCGGGGTTGGGGTGGGAGGAGGCAGAGTTTTTCTAATTTTAGTATCTTTTTAAAATTTCCCTAATCCATGTAGGGAAGGAGAAATAAACTGATAAACTGTTGTCTTTTCTTTTTAAAGGATTTCACGGTAGAGCTAAACTATCTTCCAAAGACCTCGTGCTGGCCTCTGAGAAGGGGAAGTGTGAGGGGGAAACCAAGTTGGAAGGATGCTTAGAAACAGAAAGGTGGTCTTGGCGGCCCCAGCCAAGTCAGGGCACTGAGAAGCAAGGGCAGAAGGGGCGGGGCTGGGGGCGGGGCAGAGGCCTTCCTGGGAGGGATGGACATGTAGTGTAGCATACACAGTAAGATCGCTAGGGAGAAGTAGGCGACATAAAGAGCTGTGACCTTGCAGCAGAAACCCCCGATCCTGCTACAAGCGGCAGAGCTGAAGTGAATCTGCAAACCCCTCAGTGGCCTGCTGAGGCGAGTTACTCGAGCCACCAGGTTGGCACCGCTTCCCAGTTTTGTCTTGTAGAATAAGGAAGCCCATTATTACTAACATGTGCCGGGAGAGTTCATTAGCAGTGAGGGTTCCCCCGAGGACTGGCAGAAATGATGTGATTCCATTTTTCCCAATGAATATTTATAAGCAGCCCATGTTCAAGTCTGTGTATTGTACCTACTTTTTTTTTTCCTTTATGGGAAGTTTTCAGTTTTATGTCTGAGGCTTTTAAAGCAAGACTAATTAGGGGATTTTTTCCCCCTTTCTCCCCCCTCCCCACCAATTCAGTTGTGCAACGGCAACAGCTGTTGTTTTTTTGTGCCTCATTTGGCGCTCAAGTAAAAACAGCAACTTTTTGTTTATAATAATAGCAGATGTGGATAAAATTAAAAGCTTTCTATAACGGAGAATAGAGGACATGCTCTGAATATATAGATATGCTTTCTTCGTTCACGGGAAGGCACTGAATAGGTTTGACATTCTCTCTCAAAAAAAAAATATGTACAAAGCCTTGAAAGGTTTCAAGTTGCCGAGGTGAATTCAATGGAGCCCCTGCTTCAGAAGACAATGGTGGCTTTATTCGAGTCTGGGCTGTGGGTTTTTGAAAAGAGGTATTTCCATAAGGATGCTGTTTCCATGTGGGGCTACAGTTGGAGGCCAGGGCTAGAGAGGAATTTTCTACAGAGGAGTTGGGGCTTCTGCGAGGCCAGGAAATCCTCCTTGGGAAGTGACTATTAAACAACCACATATTACCCTGACTGTGAGAGGAAAGCTGAGATTTGAGAGAAAGAAAGAAGGAGAAGCAAAATGTGGCTACGCTGTTAAATTGAAAGCCCAACGGTAGAAAGCAAGGTTTAGGCAAGAAAGTTGGAGACACGTTTGCAAAGGTTTGAGAGATGTCTATAAAGAGGGGGAAGAGAGCAGCAGCACGGGTCTTTAGTCACACAAGACTGGACTCCAAGCAGGGATGGTGAGAAAGAATCAGGAAGCTGAACAAGGGGCGTCAGCTACTGGGGTGTATATGCAAGCTTTGGGAATTCCTGGTTGTCTTTTCAGAAAATGGCATATGCCGCGCATTTCCCAAGGTAACAGAGAAAAATAAAGCCAAATCCCTACGTACCTGTGGGCAGCTGCTAACAGGAACACACTGCTTCTTCCGACACTCTGTCTTCCCCTTCACGCAAGCGCAGATGCTGCAGTTGACCGAGGACCACATCTCTCCATCCTGCAGGACACGGCACAGAATTCCGCGATAAGTAGAACTGAGCAAGTGGATTACGGTGTCCCCTCTTTGAGGAGAGCATGTCTAAGCTGCCTAAGTCGGGCGGCTTCACTTATGTGACTCTGAGGAATCTCTGTGTAGTCCACTTGACAGTGGGTCGGGAAGATTTCACTTTGAAAGGCAGGAGAATCTTGGTCCAAAATATGAAGCATTCTTCTGGGTCTAGCCAAGTCATGTGACACCTTGCCCCTCATGTGCTCACACGTTTTCACTTTCACCCCAGAAAACAAGGAAGTATGAATTTTCATACATGGTGAAGGAGCAAATCCTAACTTTCCTCTGATTAAGGGAATTGAAAGATTTGCCATGTGGGGCATCGCAGTTAAGTTGAGATGCTCAGACATGGTGACATAAGACAGCTGTGCCATGCCCCAGAGACACCGGGGACATGAAGGGAATGGAAGTTATTCAAATAATTCTCAGTGTCCAGGTGGACACCTTGTGAGCACCCATGAACACACAAAGCTCATGTCATGTCTCTGTCTGAGCTTCCTGAAGCCAAATGGTTACTACATAGTTTTCCACTTAATATCACTGTAAAACAGTGAGGCACACATGTCAGGCCCTGTTGGAAGGTCAGTAAGCAGCCCTTTGAGTACCTTGGAGCTCGACCTTCAAACTTATACTGGTCATTTACATGGTAAACATCCTCATGAGAACACCTCCTAGTTGAGCCTTTTATAAAAGAGAAAGTTGTGAAGTGCTGCTGAAAGCACCAAGTTTTAGATCCATCAGGATCTCTCCATAGCCATGATCTTGACAAAGTAGACTTAGCATTCCCAAGTAAATGGTCTGCTCTCAGTCGATTGGGCACCATAACTATACCAGCCATTTGGCATGCACAGCAGGGCCTCAGGCACTGGCTGATCACATGTAGAAAGACCAATAACACTGACATGTGGAATGGTTCATGTCCTTGATTTTGTAAATATAAATATATATATATACACATATATATGCATTTGCAAATTAATATATCAAATATGCATGTGTGTTTTTAAATGTATAAATTATGTAAAATTCTAATCTGCATTATGTCCAGAGCTTTTGAACAGTCATTGTAATATAATGGCTCCCACAAGCTCATGACACTGTAATAGCTTATCTCATACGTACCCTGAAAATCTTGCTACCGAACTTGCATACTTTGACATCTTCAGGGGGCACCCGGAGGAGACACTCTTCACAACAGGCATCCTCATCAGTATTACAGACACCCGGGTGGGAACACTTCTTCTTACAAACCATTGTAGAGTCCTAGAGACACCAAGGCAAGGCAGACTAAAAATTAAAAATGATTTTCTCCTCTCCTATACAACCTTCCCGGCCCTCTATTAATAATCCACGATAGCTCTAAGTCATGCTCTCCTACCACCATGCTTTAATGTCGCATGAAAACACTTTCCATCCCCTACAATACATGCTTCCTGACTAATAACTATAGCAGATAAGGATGTGGCACACTCCTAGACTTGCTTGTACTGGCCTCTAACTTCATGCTCAAGACCCTGGCATTCTTTCTCCATGGGACTAGAAATTCCAGATCAGTATTGGCCAACAGATTCCCTTCTTCCTGCCTTTCTTTCATTTTTTACATAATAGAACTTGTTTGGTTTTCCCAGACCTGCTGTAGAAATCAAGAAGAACCTTGAGTGAGTCTGTTACATAGGGATGCTCTAAACAAATGGGAAGGGGGTGTTGATATAACAAATCCCATCTGTGGTAGTTTAAATAAAAATGCCCCCTCCAGACTCATATATTTGCATGTTTAGTCCTGAGTAGATGAACTGTTTGAGAAAAATTAAAGTATTAGGGGGCATGGTGTTGTTGAAGGAAGTGTGTCATTGGGGGTAAGTTTTGAGATTTAAAAATTCATCCAGACTTAGCCTCTCTCTCTCCCTTTCTCTCTCTCCCTTTCTCTCTCTCTCTCTCTCTCTCTCTCTCTCTCTCTCTCTCTCTCTCTCTCTCTCTGTCTCTCTCTCCTTCTTTCCCTCCCTTCCTCCTTCCCTACCCTTCCCTCCTCCTCTCTCTGTCCCTCCATCCTTCCTTCCCTCTTAGATATAAAGCTCTCAGCTATTGCTCCAATGCCATGCCTGCCTGCCTTCCTCCATGATGATAGTGAACTAACATTCTGAAACTAAGGAAGCATGACACTAAATGCCTTTATAAGCATCGCCTTGTTTGTGGTGTCTCTTCACAGGAATAGAGCAGTATTTAAGGCATACCGGACTCATCAAGTATTGACTTTCCCGAAAATGTCTATGAACCCACGTTATGATAAGCCCCTGACAAGTTCAGGAAAAGCATTCATTCCAGTTCTCCTGGAAGACTGAGACACAGTGCCTGATTATGTCTCAAAGCCCTAGATTTCCTGAAAACCCAAAATGGTGTAAATGATAGCATAATTAGCTCTCATTTGTGGGCAAAAGGGCAATCCCTCATGCAGGAGAACCATGAAGGTGACATGTTTCAACAAAGGCTTCGTTTCAGCTTTCAAGAGAAAACTGGCCTGTGAGATGTCAGTGTGAATGTGATGTCGTGGGCATGGAGACCAGGCTCACAAGGTGTTGCTCTGTGTCTTTATATAAAGCAGCATGTACAGCAGGAGTTGTATGTTTAACATGGGATCATGCAAACCATGGAATACAGGCATCACCTCATAAGAGTTTCCATGGGCTCTGAAATTGATCAGGTTTATCTCTGTAGTGAACTATAAAACCATGCCTTTTTCTTCTCTTGCATACAACTGAAGTTATTTTCACTGCCAGGTG
Organism: Rattus rattus; assembly: GCF_011064425.1. Lineage (NCBI taxonomy): Eukaryota > Metazoa > Chordata > Mammalia > Rodentia > Muridae > Rattus > Rattus rattus. The sequence goes on along the minus strand of NC_046161.1, from coordinate 19,555,332 downwards.
TGCTACAGAATTCACCTCAGATAGGTAGATCCCTAGAACACGACTATCTGTATTTGATTGTAGCCATCCTTAGGATGGCTTCTGGATCTTCTTCATATACTCTTCAGATGCCACTGACAATGGTTCCTCATGAGGAGCAAAATGCTATCACATTTGCCTACAGTTCTACTGTAATCTAAGCCCACTGGACAGCACCACAGCCCCGAGAACCCCCTTACCTTGCAAGTGCATACTGTGCAGTTATCATAGACAAATGAGGCTCCATTGTCATAAACATCACTGCGAAACAGGCAGCTCCCAAAAGGAAGGTCAAATACTTTTCTCTGGCCTATAGAAACACAAGAGTAAGCCAAATGTAAGCAAGACAGAAGCCAGACAGATCCCATTTTTACCACCTTGTCATTGATAATTACATCCCATTATATTACAATCACACAAGACCAGGTAAATGTGATGTACAAAAATAGAGCCTTCGGTCAGGTATACCAGGAGGTCCCTAAAAATTATCAACGTGAAAAGCCATAGTATCAAAGTTTAATTCCACAATAAACTTTGCAGGTTCAGTGAACCATTACTATCTGCTTACCCCAATGAGCCTCACATGAAGTTAGGCTCATTTCAGCACAACATGGTGAATTCTAGACATTTGAGTCTAACTCTGCTGTATCTTAACAAGTAATATCCTCTCCCAATGTGGCACCAGTTAGAAAAATTAAGATATCCTAAGGGTTATCATGAAGTGGCATCTCTTATGGTCTGAATAATCATGTTCCCACAAAACTCAGACACTGAAACCTAACCACCAAACAATAACATTAGCAGGCGAGAGCTTTGGGAGGTGATTAGCCCATAGGGCAGAATTCCCACTAAAATGTCTTTATTTTACAGACCCCAGAAACACTGTGACAGCCCTGATTTGAAGAATATAAAATGGAACATAAATGAGCTATGAAGAAAAATCTCAAAGAATCTGTAGGAGTCTTGTTCTTGGACTTCCCAGGCTCTAGAAATGCATTTCTGCTGTTTAAAAGCTACCTGGTCAATGTTTTATTCTGATGGTCTAAATAGGTTTACACATGAGATCTGGAAAGAAATGACACAAAGGCATAAAAGGAAAACTTAATTCAAGGTACATAAAGGGTAACTCCAATTCCATGTGCCATATCCTGCTTTGGTGAGGACTGGACTGATGGGTGAAGAGCCAACACACTCCCATCCCAGAAAAAGGATATGGTCTGATTTATTCCTCTCACCACTGGAGTTTCTACTCACAAGACAACATGCAACCATCTCTGAAATGTTACTTTAATTAAAGACTAAGTTAAAAACCAATAATTCATGTTCACCGAGCAATTTATGGCCACATTCCTCTTTCTTTATGGAAGATTAATATTCGGCATTAGTACGACTGATGGAATCTTTATCAGTAGGCTCAGAATGTCCACGGGCATATTAAATGCTGCTCTTACAATTACAGTTGTTGGAAAGAGAACTAATGGGAGGTAAGAAAAACTTGTTTTCTTCTATGAAAGGTCAAGGATTCAGAGCAGAACCAGAGCTAAGTCAACTGGGTCTCATCATGAGTAAAACGCTGGCCAGACATCAGAAGACAACAGTGAGGTCTGCTTTGGATCTCGTAGATAGACTCCTTCATGACCTTGGGTGTGATCATTCTGGGCTCTCTGACTTCACCCATTACCTGGCATCAACAACCACTGGCCCCTGTCATGATCTCTATCTGTAATGGTCATGATAAAGGATGCAACCAAAAAATAGCCCATGATTAGACAAAATTACCCATAATCATTATGCTTTCTTGGCTTCTATCTGTATGTGTGGTGGGCATGTGTGTGTGTGGATGAGCGTATCTGCACACTGCACGTGTGTAGATGCAGGTGGTGCGTGTTGTGTGTGGTGTGTGTGTGTATGTGTGTACATTTATGTGTGTGCATGCATATGTACATGCAGTTTGGATGCCATGGGCTGACATCAGGTGTCTTTCTTGATGTATCTCCATTTTATGGCATGTTCTCTCACTTGTATCCAGAACTCAATGATTGGACTAGTGTAGAAAGCCACTTATAGTGGGCCCCTGTCTCTACTGCCACAAGATGGGACAAACTACCCACATGTGAGTCTATTTACCACCTGGGCTCTGAATATTTAAATGATTGTCCTCATACTTGCATGGCAAGTACTGCTACCCACTGAAATATCTCCATAGCCCATCACCATTATTAATATCCTAATTAATACACAGAATTCTCATGTTCCCAAACACATCTTGAGATGTTTTAATTTACAGGAACATATAAATTAATCCCCTCCCCAAGTATTCTGCTAAGAATCCCTCTGATGTTACTCTAGAGCATCAGAAAACCATTAGTTGGGCCAGGGGGTAGTAGTACTGTCTTTGTGCCAGCCCTCAGGAGTCAGAACTCTGAGTTCTTATCTATGGAGTGAGTTTTCAGGACAGCCAGAGATACTCAGAAAAACCCTGTCTTAAGAAAAATAAAAGGGTCTCTTGCTCTTACTCTTCTCTTCTCTGCTCCCGTGCTTTCTTTGTCCCTCCCTGTCCCTTGTCTCTCCATCCCCTCCCTTCTCTCCATGTGCTCATGGCCAGCCTTTGTTCCTCCCCTCTTCTACTCTTCTTCTCTCATTAAACCTCTCCACATGGAAAGAAAAGAAAAAGGAAAGGAAGGAAGGGAGGAAAAGATAGAAGGAAGGAGAAAGGGAATGGGGCAGGGAGGGGAGGGAGGAGGGAGGGAGGGAGGGAGGGAGGGAGGAAGGAAGGAAGGGAAAGAGGGAGGGAGGGAGGGAGGAAGGAAGGGATAGAAAACCATTAGTTGAATCACATGGATTGACCCATGCCATTATAATTACTTCTGCCAAGACACATCTTAGTTTTAGAACACTATAGTGTAAGAAATACCTCTAACCAGTTTGAAAAATATTTAGTATAGCAACGATGTTAGTAATTTTTCAAAATTGAACATTATTCTATCAGTCCCTCAGAGATACGCATCTACCCTTGAGAAGCAAAATAAAACTCTGCTTCTCTGGAGTAGTTTGATAATTATGACTTGGTTGACTTTGCCCATACTTTATATGTACCGCAAGTATTTTACAACCGAACACAAACATGGCCAATGTCAGTCAGTTACAATCAGTCAATAAAAATAAATAAATAAATAAATAAATAAATAAATAAATAAAGTCCTTTAGATTTCAATATGCTGTTTGTATTTTTATTCAATTCTGCGAAATTTTATCCTTCCCTTTTGATTTTTTTCTCCTACCCAATTTCAGTTACTTAGCTTTCATAAATTTGTATACTTCTATCATTTTTATTGCTGTTGATATTCAGCAAATGCCATCACTTGTGGGGAGAGGCATCCCAAAGAATGGGAAGAAATCTTTTCCAGCTTTGTATTTGACAAAGGATTAGTATCTACAATATACAAATAACTCAAAAAAAATAACACCAAGAACCAGACCACTCAATTAAAAAATGGGGCATAGAACCAGACAGAAAATTCTCAAGTAATGATACACAAATGGTTAAGAAATATGTTTTAAAATGTTCAACATCTTTAGCCATTAGAGAAATGCCAATTAAACACTGCTTTTATATTTCACCCTACCCCAGCCAGAACAACAAATATCAAATGAACAGACAACAGCAGAAACAAAGGCATAACTAAACAGGGACAAATACTGGCTTGGCTGTAAGGAAGGGGGAACAGTTACTCACTGCTGGTGAGAATACAAATTGCTGTGGTTATTAGTACAAATGAGTTTGGAAGTTCCTCAAAAAGCTGAAAACAGATCTATCATAGGGTCAACTCAAGTGTATTCCAAAAGGAATTCATATCCTGATAGAACAATGCCTGCTCATTCATGCTCAATACTGCTCTGTTCACAATGGCCATACAATGGAGACAGGCTATCCATTCATTCATTCATCAGCTAATAATTGGGTAAAGAAAAGGTGGCATATTTACACAAGGGAATATTATCCAGCTGTTAACAGAAATGAAGATTTCAAGCAAATGGATGAAGCTGGAAATTATCATTCTCATTGAGATAACACAGACCCAGAAAGCCAAAGGTCTCCTATCTTCTCTCATAGGCACACGCTAGCTTTGATTCTTCAGATACATATATTTCATGTGGAATGGACATAGAGTTCCAAAAATTACTAAGAGGCCATAGTGTGGGACTTTCAAGTGGAAAGAGACAGAACACATCGGTACAAACTTACACTGATGTGCTCAAAGTATTAAAAGGAAATAATGGAATGGGAAAGGTTAACTTGGGGTAATGGAGGGGGGAGGGCAGTAAATATGGGGAGGAATTAATAGCACAAAAGTCTTTTGAAAAAGTAATATGGTAATCTACCTCTGTACACTCACACACAACACACAAACACAAACACATACATAGACAAGAGATTGGGGGGGTTGCCCTATGACCAAAAAAATAATGCCTCCATTGTATACTAAAGCCTAACATAATACAAAGATCACTGCCAAGAACGAGTTGCTTATTGTGGAGTTGTTGGCAGCTGATGTCCTAGGCCTATAGCCCACAGCTAAGCAGTGCAGGCCATTTATTACCCGGGCTGTTGGTTACCCTCTAGAACTTGAAGACTATTGTTGACGACACCATAGCCTTGAGTCATGAAACATGACAAAGCAAGCTAGTGCTGACGTGGAAGGTTCGTTCCTACTTGTTGGCTTTGCGCTGGAAGGTGTTGCCCACATTACCAGAGGAGGAAGCGCCTCATCACTCTTACCCAGCTGTGAAGATGGCCAGCTACGTTAATGACTGGCCTGGCAAGCCTGCCCCACCGGAGCTATATTGTTATGAACATTGTGGAAGTAACCAAGCAGTTTCTGACTCAATTTCTGTCATACTCTACAACATGAACCTCATAACTGGCACCATTGTCGAGCCGAAAACCCATGGCTACACAGGTTGGGCCATGGAAGAGAGTCTACCATTATTATTTTGCTAAAAGCTGGTAAGTCGGTTTCTAATGATTAATCATTGTGCCCGTATCCATGCGTCTGTAACCCCAACCCTCGTCAGCTAACCTTAACTGCAGTAGGAAGTGATCAGCAGAGACTCACACGTAGCCAAGGCCCAGAAACTAGGAGACCGTTGACTGCTCCTCTGTGAGTGAGATATGCTATATACAATAGTGCTTCCTCCCAAGGCTCAGGGCTTGTTTCAGAAGGGGGGGGCAGATAAGAGTGTGAAAAACAGGGGGTGAGTGACTCTAGGGAAAGAGTGTCTTGTGGGAAGTCAGGAAGCTGCCCATGAGTTCACAGCAGGTGTGACAGCATACACAAGACCTGCACAAGCGCACGTCACACCCAATCTCAGCGTGGAGGTGGGAGCTGGATGGGAAATCCCACCCCATCCAGAACTTATTGTAATTTGTTAGCTGTTGGGAGGAGAGTTGGTTTGTAACCCCACAACCAAAAATATTTTGGGTTTTATTTTGTGTTTTTGTTGTTTTGTTTTGTTTTGTTTTGCTTTGCTTTGTTTAGGGCATGAAGGTGAGTGTCTAGGGAAGGTGAAAGTTAATCTGAGAAGAGTTGGGGAAGGTGGGTGAATATGAACAAAACACACCGCACAACATTCTTAAATAACTAATACAAAATTTAAAAATAAATACAAAGCTTTATGAAGAGCTGGGCATGGCGATACACATGAATAGTCCTCGTACCTGAGAAGAAGGGACAGGAAGGACACAAGTTCAATACCAGCCTGGGCTGCATGGCAAGACTCTGTCTCAAAAATAAATAATATTATAATGCTTCTATGTAGAATCTTGCTTATAAATCAATTCAAATACATCTTATTCACGCTTGGAGTCTACATTGGAGTCTACCTTGCCTCACCAGAGGTCCTTCCATCTCTTAGACTTCCTGGTTCTTTTTGATCATTGCACAGGCTTTTGCCTGTACTATTATTACTCAATACTGTTGCAGCAATGGCTAGATTGCTGAGTGGGCAGAGAATATACGATGGAAGGATCTATGAATTGACTGATCTACTGATTGATCCTGAACAGGCACTGCGAGTGATTTCATGAATTAGATGTGATCATTGCCTTAAATTACTCCTCACAAAATGTAAATTACACCTAGAATTATGGATATAAATCTTAGCAAAGTGCCTGCCTCTTATCGAAACTCCCAGCAGATGGCAGCTGATAACTATTAGACTCGTTAGTGGTGATGTCATTTCAGCATTATCCTGGGCTAAGCCATATGCAGAGGTGTCTTGGATACTGACTGCTCTGTGTATCCTGACTTTGATGAGATGCTCCATTGAAAATGAGCAAAGGGAGGAAGGAAATTGTGCAATTCAAGTGGCAGAGGTGTTCCATATGCAGGCGTCCTGGTCAAGAGAAAAACCTAAGATCAAGTCAGTATCCAATCATCCAGAAGAAGAATCACATTCAGTTCTCAGCAACCAGAAAGTTTCCTGGTGTTTGCTTTTATCTGTTTTGTTGCTTTTGTTGTTGTGAGGATATGTTTCTTCTCACCAGGAAAGAACACAAAATCTCCCTTTAATCCCATACTCATCATGGCCCAACACGAAACATGCGAGGGAGTGGTTCAGAGGCTGGCTGGCCAGCTTGATTTAAGCCGTTTCTCCATCACTCCACTGTGGTTTAGTACAAAGAAGAAAAAGGTCTCACTTGGCAGAATTAGGATCTTTACTTTTCCGAAAAGTTACTGTGCTTTTTTGTAGTCTACTTTAAAAACACAAGTGAACGGTAAAACGTGTCCCAAGTACAACAGCCATTGCTTGTGTGAGAAACGTCTAACTAGTCTCAGGACACCAACAGCATTTGCTTCAAAGCTTTAATCGTGTTAGTATCTGCAAGGCCATGTGCAATCACCTCTTCCTCTGTGATGAACTCCCGTTTCCATGGCACGGTTTTCACCATGCCCTCAGCTTGGCAGTATCTACCTCACTGGTTTCAATTCGGGGCAGCACATGCGGACAGGCAAACATTGAAGCACAAGTACATGAAAATGTCTTTAACCCAGTGCATTTAACAAGACTCTCCTGTTCTTCTAATTATTCCATATTCACTTAGAAGTATGAGTTAGTGCATGAAATAGAAAGCCTGGCATTGTGGAAGGGGAAGCCCTTGGCCCTGCCAAGGCTGGACCCCCAGTAAACGAGATTCTTGGGAGGAGGGCGGCAATGGGGGGAGGATGGGGAGGGGAACAGCCACATAGAAGGGGATAGGGAGGGGTTAGGGGGATGTTGGCCTGGAAACTGGGAAAGGGAATAACATTTGAAATGTAAATAAGAAATACCCAATTTAATAAAGATGGAGAAAAAAATTGCAATGAGAAAAAAGAAAGAAAGAAAGGAAGAAAGAAAGAAAGAAAGAAAGAAAGAAAGAAAGAAAGAAAGAAAGTCTAGCATTGTTAGATGAAATCGCAGTAGGATGCCTACAAAGAGGAGAAAACAGTGTAACACTAATGCCTTTATTTGGCAGTTTGGTTATAGAAAGAAGCTAAACTGGAGGTGTGATAATCTGTGAAGGGAGAAAATAAGTCAAGAAAAGCAAATTGTGCATGAAAGGGGAGAGAGAGGGGAGGAGTTGAACAGTCGAGGGCTGAAGCCAAATCAATGATACAATCAGTGGAAATCTCCCAAAGACAAAACAATCAAGGCCTTCTGTGAACTAGGAAGCTTAGGATTGCTGTCTAGGACATCCATTCTACACCTCTGCAAAACAATCCCACTTGCCGGCTGCAAACCTTCAGGAAATGTGCTTCACAAGCCTTGATTCAGTCGTACCATAGTACATAAAGATCGCTGGAGGCAGAGAGAGGTGAACACCATCACAAAATAATTCAGAGGTCCAGAGAGACAATGAGCAAAATTCAAGCCGGAGGTGATCTGCTTCCCTAAGCATCTCTTTGGATTAGAGAAATAACTTCTTCTAAGGGGATTAAAACTAGTAACTGTGCCTGTATGGCACGTGAGAGTTCTGGTTTCAGTAGCTATGTTTCTTAGCTTCTTGAGAAGACGCGATGATAAAAACCATATAATCCACGTGCAGTACCTGGTCTGTGGTCAAAATTCAATGTGATAACAGATATTCTCCCATCATGCATCATTCCAAGCAACTGCTGACCATTCCAAGCTTCTCACTTCCTGGCATCCTCGTCTTCCAAGTCCTATTGGCTCCCAGGTAATTCTAGCCTACAATCCTCCATACATTTACTTCAAAATGCCTTTACTCCATGCTCTAACAGTCATGTGTCCAGCTAGATTCCTTCCTTAGCACCACTCTCAACCCACCGGACACTAGCCAGGTTGTAACTACACCCATGCTCCTGAAACGATGGAAGCCAACGATGGGAGAGCAGCTCCTAAGCAGACCTCACGTTAGAGCCGAGACTTAGTCACACGGTTAGAAGGAGAAGTTGTCACTACCAGGCCTCAACTCCACACACACGTACACTTGGCAGAAGCTTAGAGAAGAAATTCCATTGTTCTTCAACCTGAGAACTGTCACTCACCCAAACATTTAGGGCAGCACTGTCCTGAGGGTGTGTGACTAAGGTGCTGGGGACAAGAGAGAATGGGACAGACTTCTCTCACGCACTGTGTCCTGCCTCCCTAAGAAAAGAGAGAGAAAAAAAAGCATATTTAGAAAAGTCAGTACACACAAGTGATACAACTAGGATGTCTAGAACAAACACAAGGCCATTCTTTAGTCTTTGGTCCTTGTACTGACTGTTCAGTGTGAGTGTAAGCCTGGGACTCCCCCACTCCCACCCCAGCCCCAGCCAAGCATTTCTTTCCTGCTTCCTGTAGGCCTTACAGATCACAACTATGAAAAGACAACCCTTGGCTCTATGGTTGCAGGCAGCATCCTTTCCGAAAACCCACACACTTTTCTTCATCATTTCCTTTCTCAAGCCTTGCTTGGACATACACTTATGCTAACCGACAATCTCCGTTTTTTGTTTTGTTTTGTTTTGTTTTGTTTTGTTTTTCTAGGACATGAAACCTCAGTTTAAGTAAAGAAACGTAAAACAAAGACAACAACAAAAACAGGCCACCAGTTGCGAGTGGCTCCAAGATGTGGGGTCTGTTCTGATGATCACTACCTCTTGTCACCCATCCCCTGACTAAGCAAAGGGGTCCTAATTGCTGAGATTTTTAAATCTCTTTGATCCCATCTTTCTACAGACATCTTCCTACAATAAGCGTTCACCCTTGGCCTCAGATTTCGGATGTTGGAGGATGGCCCAAAGAGAGTTTGACCAGCGAGGGAGCCCAGCTGCTAAGGTGGATTCTTTGGAAGCCGGTGTGCAGGGGGACCATTTCACTGTTTGGTGAACACTCACTGGTTTAACTAGTGGTTATAAGTGGTTATAACTGGTTGTAAGTGGTTGTTAATTGTGATACCGGAAGAACTGATAGAGCCTCTGAGGCCTGTATTGGAAGCTTTGAAGGCTTTGGATATTTCGGGTATTCCATCCTTCAAACACGAAGAATCCTTTCCTTATCCCCGACACTCTGTCTCATCCTCTTGACCCTCCCCATTTCCCTGCCTATCACTCTCTATGTTTCTTCTGGAAGGCAGAGATAAAGACTCCTCCCGTCACGCTGGATCACGGTGTGTCGGTGAGTTACAGCTGGATGTTCAGAAAGCTGAACGTTCAAAGTGATTCCCAGTTAGTTCACATCTGCAAACCCCAGGGCTCACATTAAGACTGTCCTAATGCAACACAAATCCCTTAACGAACTTTATGAAGAAAGTCTTACTTTTGAGAAGTAAATTTGGTAAATAGATCAACAGGTGGCAAGTCCTTGCTTGGCCTCTAAGACAGACCTGACAGGGGTAGTGAAGAAATGATGAAAAGATGATAGATAGATGAATAGCCTGACACAGAAGGTCTGGAACCAGGTTGTCTAGATTCTAGAAAAACTATGTGTTTGTTGTATACAGTTGAGTAGGGAAGTGGGGTTACTGTATACAGCTGAACAGGAAGGTAGGGTGCGTATACATAAACAAGGAGGCATGTCTGTGGAGTATAGCTGGATCAAGCAGACAGGCTTAACTAGTCTCAGTAGGAGCAGTCTCTGTAGAGGAGCCGTCTTCAGGCCATAAATATTCCAGGGCAGAAAACCATAATAGACACTTTCTGCATACACTATCAATACCCTAACACAAACCAGAAGGGGAGGCTCTGCTACTTCCTAATAAGCTTCAACCCCATCTCACCCCCACGAGTTGGGGGTAGGGGTAGCACTTTGCCATTCCTCAATGGCTCTGAGGCTCTGGCATCCTTGGCACAGCCATGCTCTGGACATTCTCCCAGGACTTCACTTACCCAGAGTGTCCTTGCTCCCTAAGACTGGGTTCTCTTAGTTTTGAGCTAGAAAACAAACTAATGTACTTAGAGCTTTCCACCGCCTCATATCTCAAGAGGCCTTGGTAAAAGAGAAACTTAGGTTTCAAAGGGTCCTGGTCCTTTGATGGAAAGACCAAGTTGCCAGCATTTCCTCTTACCCACCTAGACGTGTCTGCATGAGTAGAAGATGCTATTTGCTTTGCCTCTCCCCACCCTACGCTGCCCCGTCCTTTGTTTCTGTGTTTCCTAGTTGTTCAAGTCATTTTTATTATTACTGTTTGTTTGCTTGTTTGGGTGGAGAAAAATAATAAGAGAAGTCATGTTAAATCTTAAAAGATTTGTTATTTTTAAGCCTCTCTAATGTTGGATTGTTCCCTAAACCAATACAAAACATTCAAAAATACCGCAAAATACACTCCTGCTTTTATATTATTTCCAGACCAAGATCGTTAAAAATCTCCCAAGAACTGTAGTTTGCTCTGAGAGTTCTCCCTCAACTCTGCATAAACCTGAACTTAGAGATCTGTCATCAGACCTCAGAGGTGAGTAACACGAGTCTGAGCAAGCCCCTGACATGGACCCAGCTTATGCATGAGACACAGAGGTTACCTCCGGAGGGAGGGGAGGACGGTGCTGACCCTTGCTTTTGATTTCTAAGAAATTCATCTGTGAGCCATTTCTAAAACTTTAACTCTCTGGCCGCACAAGGCTGTCTGTGTGCTGGCCTCCCTTAGGTGTGCAAAGAGCACAGTCTTTTCATTGATAGCCTCTGTTCTTGTTGGATCAGCATCTATTTTTAAAGTATATTTTAAAATTAAAAGTTTTAAACTATTGCATAATCGCTAAAAGTTAACGTGTCCAACACTTTGCACTGCTGGCAGAAGATTATGTGTGCACCGGTAACTTCCCTTGCTGTAAGGTCAAAGGGCAAGTTTTGCATAGCTAATACAACCGTACTTTGTGTTTCCCTAGAGTCTGTTAAAGTAACTTGAACTCCAGTCTGGGTTTGCGGGCTTAGTCAAGTTTTATTTTGTTTGGGTTGCAGTCCTATGGCACAGCCCAAGTCCCCAGGCTAACTCCAGTTACCTCTTCCAAAGAAAGTGGCTGCCCTTGCTAGGAGCACACTTGCAGCTCACAACCTGCTTCTACACTTTCAGCTCAGAGGAGATCCTGGTGGAACTACAACCCGTGGCTAAGCAATGAACTAACTGGTTTAAAATAGCAGGAGCAAACATGTCTTCAAATGAGCATATGCTCTGGTAACTGGTTACCTCAGGCTCTGTCAGATCTTCATGAGTACTTCCTTTGTTTGTTTCCAATACAATACATCCTGACTTCGGTTTCCCCCTCACTCCTCTACACCTAATCCTCCCCTCACCCCTGACACACTTTCTCTCTTCTCCACATACACTCCTCTGATCCCTGTGAGGAAAAAAAAAAAAAGGAAACCTCCCCAGGATATCAACTGACCACAGCAGAACAAGATACAACTAGGCACAGCCCTCATATCTGGACTTGGTGAGGCAACCCAGTAGGGGGGAAGGGATCCTAAGAGCAGGCAAAAGTGTCAGAGACACACATTCCCTACTCCTACTGTTAAGGTGTCTTAAAGAACACCAAGCTAACAATAACATATTCATAGAGGGCCTAGCTCATACCCATGCGGGCTCCATGATTACTGCTTCAGTGTCTGTGAGCCCCTAGGAGCCCTATTAAGTTGGTTCTATGGGGTATATTCTCCTGGTGTCCTCAGCCCCTCTATTTCCTATTTCCTACAACTCTTCCTCCTCTTCTACTGGATTTCCTAGCCCCAAGGGGAAGGAATTAATGGAGAACTCAATCTCTCTCTCTCTCTCTCTCATTCTCTTTGCCTAATGTTTGGCTCAATTTGGTTTCCTTGACTTTGACTCTCTCCCACTCACCCACTCTAGATACATCCATACATAAAGGACTCCTCTTCAGGAACTATCCACCATTCCATTGTTTTATCCACCCTTGTTTAAGGCTACCTACCATGTATATGCTCAGGGTATAGCTCTAAAGATGATAAAAGGCTCCGTATCTCTATGAAACCTTCATTACCAGTTAGCACACTCTCTTCCTGGCTAAGGCCAGGGATGGCTCACCACTTCATAGAGCACCAAGCTCAACCTCTTCAAATCAAAAGGCAATATAGAAGCCACACACCAAACCCTGCTTCCTTTGGCTCTCAACAAATATTTCCAGACCCCTGATAGAAGGGCATGGTCATGTGGCTAATTTTTAATCAATGAAAATAATACAAAACATCCAAAGGCCTGGTTAACAAAAATTCCTCCTATAATCTCCCATCTTTTACTTCTGTCTACAGGGTGGCTGGCCCATGGGTTAGAGCTTGCAAAGAGTCTGAGAACCTTAGGAAAATAAACCCCAGAAACTAGCACTAAATTAATAAGAGCAGTAAATAAACTTTACTGCATTCTTGGGAATACTGAGATGTAACAGAACTTTACTCCAGCCCGAGCCTACCTTGCAAAGGTACTTTAAAGTCTTTTACCAGTTTCTTCACTCAGCTCCTTCAATGTGTCCTAAGTCCTTGCTATCCACAACCACACACCATGCCTCTCATCTTCCTGATGCATGCGTGTTTCCCTCCAATCACTTTTACTGAGTGTGCATATTAGCTACTAACTAAATGCCCATGGATTCTGATATAGCCAAGACCAATATTCAGCCTCAAGAGCTGCTGACACAATTCCTTCCAAGCTATTAAAAGTCTAGGGTTGTAATCTAGTCAAGACAGACAGGATTCTCTCTGCATTCTGATTCTAACCCTTCACCTTTCCTTGACAACAGCAAGTTCATTCTTTGCAGATGGCCATTTGGGATAACTCTGTAACCAAGTAGTTCTCTGACAGCAGTGCTTTTAAACAAGGACTTGAAACCTACCTCAGGTCTATTTTCTATGCTTTTCATACTTGGCTTAGCTGACTGAGTCAAGAACACAATTGCTTTGCATCGAGGTTTATACTGCACTAACACTATTGCTGCATAACAAAAACCCATCTTCCTGAATCGAGTGGTGAATGCAAGATGATCAAACCATAGCCATGTGCACGTGGGATGCTTTTGTAACACCGAAGGATGCATAGAGAAATGGGGGGGGGGGGCCTGGAACCTATCCTGTAGTGTGTGACTGGCATGGCATTGCTCTCCTGATTAGAATACAGAGCCTGGCTGCCTGACTAGAAGCTGGAAGGACAGTTTGTAAAAATCTTTCCAGTGTGCAGTCTCCAGTGTGCAGTCGATTGTAGATTCATTGGTGAGTAGTAACAATGAATCAGCCACACCCTACCAGTTTCTGGAGATTTTTCTCTATCCCCAGTTTTCTGAAAGGAATAGGGTTGATACTGAGATGGTGGGAAGAGGGAAGAGAGCACATGAACGTCACGAAAGAAATGATCTTCAGTGACAAATGCTCATGCGTGATCCCCAATTCTTACATCATCACAGCCAGCAACTCAAAGCCAACTGGTGGGCAAAGCAACTGGCCTGAGTTAGGAACTGGATCAAAACACTGCACAGAGAGAAATGGATTTTCCTAGCCATGCTTCTTATTGTTCTAGAACCTAATTGCAGAAAACATTCAAAGCGTGACACATCCCAATGTAAAGGCCTTGATGTTTGGTATGCTATATTCATTTCCCATAAGAGAAATGGCAACAACAAATGGGCTAGTCAAAGAAGATACAAAAAGCAGTGTAGACTATTGGGTTTCCAGGCTAAGGGGCCATAAATAGAGTGTAGGAAAGAGATCCCCAACACACACACACACAATAGGCCTTGGTGACAGGTCAGGGTTGTGCAAAGCTCCATGACCGGTACTATTATCACGTTAACAAAGCCATGTCAGTAAGCTTCCACCACCCTACAGTAGAAACAGAGCAATTAAACTTAATGAACTTGGGGAAACTTGCCCCCAACAAACTATGAGACAAAGATGAAACTTTAACATCCAAATTAAGTTATTTCCATCGGATCTTAAAAGTTGCAACCCAATTTCTCAGCTGGGGATTACATAGTACAATGAACTAATAAATGGTCAGGGCTTCTTCTGCCTTGAGCCATTTCTTCTATACCCCTGGTCATATCTTTGTGTCTGTTAGAAACTACAGAAATGTTTACCCTACATTTTGTTACTTGGATAAAAACCCAAATCATGTACACACTTTATTTAATTCTAGGGTTTTTTCCATCATTTTTCTGGCCCTCCCCTTACTTGCTCTTTTATATCTGAACCAAGATGTGACTAGTGTACAAATATGGGATTTGAGGGTTCCATCTTCTTCTTCCTGGAGGAGACTGACAGTGTTCACCATCCATCCCCGTGCCTACTGTATTGATGCCTATATCTTCCTCTTCCTTTTTTATCAAAGCCTTTGCTTTGGATCTACTCATGAGGATGCACCATCTCCTACCTAAGACCTTTAATGGCTTACCCTTGCAACATGGCCTTCTTATCTAGGATGTGGGTGAGAACCACCCTTGCCACTCCTGTGAAGAGAAAACTGAATGGTTCACTTTCAAAATGCTACTGTGATGCCCAGACACTAAGAGTGCTGTCTTCCTCTTAACCCCCAAGTCATTCTAAGTTCCCTATACTCTTGACGGTTCTGTCTTGCACTGATTTCAGCCTGGGCATTCTGGTAGGGTACTTAGCAAAGGGACAGGCTACTCTACTTGTCTCCATCCTGCACTAAATACTTCATCCAATAGTGCTTTCTCGGTGGCTAGAGGAAGTAACTCCCTCCCATACCAGCATCTAAAGGAAGATCACCAACACTTCATGCAAGTAAAACTAATGATCTTGGGAGATACAGCTCATGCCTCTGGTGAACTTTCCGGTGTAGCAGCCAAGCAGTTCTCAGATGAAACATGCCAGTCAGCGTACTCACTGTCCCCAGGAAAAGCACACACACAATCATAGGACACTTAATAAGACTGACACAATCCAAGGAATGTATCACTTGGGCATCATTGAGTAATCCTGTCATCGTGCAACCCCAATAGAGTGACTTTGAGTTAAGGTGGCTTGCTACATGACTGATAAACTCTCAAGGACAACTATCATCAAGCCCCCACTATTGGATGAAACCCCCTTACATGGTATGAGAATACGTGCACACTGCAGCAGAATATGTGTGCGTGGTTGCCACTGTAGTATAGCTTTGTGTATTTGCCAGACTTACTCAGTGGATAACAGTATCTCAAACTTTGACCTATTGACACTTGAGGTGAGGTAACTCCTTGCTATGGAGATGTCCTCTATTATAGCTGGCACTCTGCAGTGCCCCTGCCTGTGACAACCAATAGTGCCTCCAGGCATCACCGGGCACTTCCTAAGGGCCTGAAATCACTCCTGGATGAGAACATCCGAGCTAGATCAGTATATCCTCACAAACAGAGTCATGGATTCCTCACAAGAATTGAAGCTGCAGCACGAGGCACTGGTTCATGCATAATGTGTCACTAACACACACTTACATGTGTGAGCATATGTCATAGCCTCTAACATTTGCTTAGGATGTGTGTTCTAGAGGGCAAAGCTTTTTGGCAGGTAGAGTAGTATGCTCTGAGAGAAGAACCAGGCCCAAGTTACTTCCACACTTGGGAAGGAAGATGTCAGAGGACATGAGAGGTGTGGGGATGAGCATGATGAGGACTTTGTAGAGCTGTGTCTCACTAAGGAATCTGTGCTGAGGTCTGTAGGCTTTCTTCCTACCTTTTCTTCAGGCTTGGAAGCTTTTGCCTTTGTGTCACACCTACATGGGAGTTTTCATTGACAAATGATAAAATAAAATCCAACTTTGATTTTACACAGATAGTCAAGGGTATGTCAGTGAAACTCCACCAACATACCCATTTGTTACCTAAAATCCTTCAGCAATAGCAACTCCTAAGGGAGGCCTGCTAGACTGATGCCCACCAAAGCTGCTTCTGTGTTCACTGAGATTCAAAGAGTCACATGCTAATACTCTGCATATAGAACCAACCTGAATTAAAACCTAGATTTCACATGCGTGCTTCTAAGTATTATACAAATACTATTTATAATATTGTTTTAGCTTCCTATTGCTTCTCTAACAAATCACCACACAGACCCAGTGACTTAAAACACACCTATGTGTTAGCTTACAACTTTGAAGGTGAGAGGCCAGGAAACAGGTTCACACCGCTAATTAGTTTTTAAGGCTCTGGGGGAGAAAGTTTCCTTTGTCTTTTGCAGCTCCTGGAGGTGGCCCCATTTTCTTGGCTCATGGCCCCTTCAACCATACTCACAACCATTACTGTATTATCTTTAAATTTGTCAGGGCTGGCCCTCTACCCATCATTCCATTCCAATTCTGACCCTACGTTCCTTCATTATGGACCTTTATAAGAAGCTAAGATGGTCAATCTCCATTGCCAACTTCATGAGATTCATAATAAACATAAAAAACCTGGTTGTGAATGTAAAAGGTTTTCCAGATCAGGATAGTTCCGGTGGGACTCACCCTAAACGTGAATAACACCTGGGCTGGGCGTTCTGGGAGGATACTGGCATTGATCACTTTCAGACCTCCTGACTGTCACCAGTAGCTTGAAGTTCCTGAATCCCAACTTTCCCACAGTGATGGACTAAACACTCAAACTGTGACCCCAAATAAACCTGTTCTCCATTAATGGGACTTTGTCCATATGTTCATGACAGAAACAGGAAAAGTAACCAACATGGAGGCAAACCAAGGCAATCAAGCCAACCCTTCCAGTCAGATTCTTAACTTAGGACCATCCACTCAAGTCCTTTCACAATTTCATGGCCATATTCATTGCGTTGGGTTGAGACGTGGGCATCTTGGTGTTTAAAAAAAATGCCTATTTTTAGAGAAATGGTATTTAATTTCTCTGGGCAGGCCCAGATGAGATATTTCAGGACTAATGCCACCAAATCATTCTAAAGTTATTCTTTTAAGTTTCCTCATCACCGAGAAGCTCCATTTTCCAGTATTTAGCACTAGTCAAGACTTGCAAGTCAATCCTATTGTAAGGTTTGTGACCTGAATAAATCCAGGTCCTCTTCTATACTTGTACATCATCCTGCTAGAACGTTAAACTTAAGGAAAGCATCTGACTTCCTTGCCTTATTCCTTTATCCCTACTATTCCAAGCAGGCCACTTTTTCACAGATATCATCAAGAGTAACTTTTCCAAAGTAGGATGTCCTTGTTGCCTTCTTGACACCCATGGTTTTCTTTGTGATACCATTGCAGCTAGCCCTGCTGGCTAGCACTAACTCAAGTCGAGGCTTTCACTACACTGTTAAGTTTGTGTCCCTCACCCTCTGACCATGTCAAAAGCTCTGAAGTGACATCAGTGTTCTCATGTAACTCTTAAAGAGTTTGTTCATCATACTCCCAGATTGTCGCGAAATGTCTATCAACTGTGTGTTCTGAGCTCAGTGAAAGGATCGCACAGTGTGTGCTGTGGGGCCTGTGCCTGCTGATATCACAGCTAAACTCTATCTATCAACAGCGGCAGAAGTAAGCACCCCAGACACAATGGAGATGGTACTGGACTTCAAATGCAGAGAGGCAGGGCAGGGAGGGACACTTGGCTGAAATAGGTATCAGGTTAACTACAAAGTGAGCAGTATGAATGCCCAGTGTTCAACTAATCTTATTTCCCATGGATACTGCTCCAATATTGTTAAATATATGTCTCTTCTTCCCCTTCAAGTGCTTGATCTTAGAACTTTCCCTGTTAACTAGCTGAATGGTAACAGTTTAGGGTTTTTTGTTCTGTGATTTTATTTTATCTTTTTGCTTTAAAGAGGAAAATTCAGATTTTTTTGCTCTACCCTAAGTTTAAATTTTCTATTCCTAAAGACACAGAAATTATGAATATGTCTAGTGTGTCCTTTGAGGAAAGTCCAAGTGATTGTGGATACTCATGTTTGATCCCCCTCTCTGTTTTAGAAGTGGTCCTGGGACCAAAGGCAGATGATATGTCAAACCAAATACCCTAGGGAGGAGGAATGTTGTAGAGACTCAAACATCTTGTTTAGCCCTGGCTTGTTGGTTCCACAGAAGCAGGTGACAAGGGTCAGCCAAAAAGTAAGCGCTCTGTCCCAAGGAAGATGACACTGAGCACATGGGTGGTACTGAGAGTCTGTCCTCTATGCCAGAAAGCATGTCTGTCTGTCTGTCTGTCTGTCTGTCTGTCTGTCTGTCTGTCTCTCTCTCTCTCTCTCTCTCTCTCTCTCCCCCTCCTCCTCCCTCTTTGTCTCTCTTCCTTTTCTCTCCCCATCACTACATAAACAATCAAAATCACTGAAGAGACCATTCAGACCACCCTGGTAGAAGATTTTTTAACTACCACCTGGAGACAGAGAGAGAGAGAGAGAGAGAGAGAGAGAGAGAGAGAGAGCAAATGAAAGACTATGACCCGTTTACCTTATCTTTTCATTTGTTTTTATCAAAGTTCAGCCTTTCATCATCATATTAGTAGTCAAAGCTGTCACAAACCCACCACTGACACATCAAATGCTCTCCTCACAGTCTGGCCTGCTTCCAGGGAAATGAAGAGAACAAACATTCAGAAGTCATAGCTTCTGTGAATTACAGCCATCCTTAAAAGGAAGGACAGAACACCATTGCACAGCACAAGCATGCCTTACAGCTTCTCCCTGCTACCCTCTCTGCACTTAACAAGACTGCCCATGTGCCAAGAGGAAAGTCTTTAGCGCACCTCTGACGGGTCAGAGGGGTCTAAATATACCAGATAGCCGAAACGCACACCATTTACCACTGATGAATGGATTCCCTAAAGCCCTAATGACCACCTAAACTAGTTAATTATTGCTGAATATTTCGGGCAGTTATTCATGTGACCACAATTTGTCAAAAACGGGGTTGAGAATTCAAGGAGGACAGAAGGAAACTGTTTCTTCTATCTTCCACAGGGGCTAGCTGCACAGTGAGACCATAGTTACAACAGAGGTATTCCAGGTTTGGGTAAATATCTACTCATTGGGTTGTCAATTATGGCTGAAAATAATTCAAAGATACTGGAGCTCTAGTGAAGTTTCTTAATGTTATAAAATTATTGGTTGTACTGCAATGAATTACTCTTAACTAAAATGTGTCTAGTGGGCGAACTGTCACACACACACATACACACATACCCACACACTTTTGATAAATTATACTTAGAAGTCATCGAAGGTTTCCTAGGTGCAGTATTCTGGCAGACACCACTGAAAAATAAGATTACATCTCGTCTTTAAGTAAATTACTGAAAGGCAATTAAACTTATCAGAGAATCCAGGCCTAAGAAATCACAGGGCAGTCCAGGGAAAGGGTCTGACTCTATCACTGGGACCCACAAAGTGACAGACACCTAACAGCGCCATAGCGACACCCTCACAGTGACCAGCCATCTACCTGATAACTAGTAAAATGCAAGCAGAGAACTCCTGAATGTCCCTGGGCTTTCAAGTGGCCTACTTGACTGCTGTCTGTCTGTCTAGCTGCTCACCCCTGGACGTGTACCTGCCCCTCTTGCTCTGGATCAGGCTGTGCAGCTGAGGACACCCCCTCTTTCCATGCCGACTCGCCTGAAGCCTGAACAGGACGGCCTCCCCTGAGCTGTTTGGGTTCATTATCTTACCAGTGCACACGCTCGTTCCCTGCATCTCTGTCCGCCCACTTCTGAAGCCCCTTTAACTCTGCAGTATCTTTAATTTGCATTTACTCTGTGACTCACGCACAACTGCAGAGAGATGAATTTTCTGTGTGCTGTGATATGAAAGCTAATATTAATAATTAAGATTGAAAAAAGAAACCAAAAAGCGCCCTTTCGTTCACTTTGGCCAGACTACCAAAGTATGCAACAACAAGAGTAACAATAACAAATATAGAGAGATAAATATAGATAGTACATATATGATATTGCTATAAACATTACAAATTAATGCCATTAAAACCACTACCCTCTACCCCTTGTGAATTTGATTCTATTCAACAAATTCTGGTAACATAGAAAGAGGTAATTGTACCCATGTATTTTTCTGGAATGATGACTTTATAACACCTGGACTCCAACAGTCCAGAGAGACTAGATATTTCTCGCATTATTAATTCAAACTGGTGACACTCTGGATATTGGTCTTCTCTACTAATTTTAATTTTGTGTTTTGAAGACAATCAGGCTGTAGCCAATTCTTGGCAGGTCTTCAGGGTGATCCTAATTGAGGCCAGATATAATGAAAAGGAAAGGAAGTGCACAGTCTGTTGAACCCAGATGGGGCAGGTCCCAGCCTGATCCAAAGCTAGTTCTTTGACAAGTCTGAGAAGTCTAGTGAGGGAAAACCCGCTCTAAGTTTGGATGAGATAAAAACACTTCACTGTGCTTGATGTCTGAAGAAGTCACCTGTGGAACACATCTGTCATCCTCGACATCCTAAGCCAATAGTGGGGTGGATGCTACAATACAAAGAATGCTGAGAACAGCATCTCCCACAGTATCTCCCACAGCATCCCCCACAGCATCCCCCACAGCATCCCCCACAGCATCCCCCACAGCATCCCCCACAGCATCCCCCACAGCATCCCTCACAGCATCTCCTAGGAGCATCTCCCTAGAGTGGTGTCACTAAGACTCATGCAATGCAAACCCTACAGATACAGGGTCCCTGTAATGAAATAGCATGAATCAAAAGCAAAATGGCATTGGCCCGCACCACTTCCCCCTAGGTCTCATACCGTTTCGTCTCCTGAGGCATGTGGGAGACAGTGGCAGTATGCAGAAGTTGTGGCTGTGCCAGGGAAATGGCCTGGAGAAAATGGTAGTAATGCCAACCAGTAAAAGAAACAGAATGTAGACACTGGAAGCTCCTAGTGCAGGAAAGCCATAGGTCCTTTACCATGGCTTGGATATCCTACGAAAACTGTCCATCATCGTACAGTGAGATCAGTATCAGTCGTGTTCAGCATGAGGCAGTACAGAGCAGCTCATAGCCACAAGGCATTGGCCTCTGAAGAGCAGTATGTTATAAAGGTTGAGTTCTTCCTAGGATAATATCAAGCCAATGTTAGGGTTTCAGTTTCAAATGTCTCCCATAAGCTATGTGATTATGACTTGGTAACCAACTTAGGGCATGATGGGAAGTGATACTTCTAAGTCCAGATGCCTCCTGCCACTCTTAGTCAGAATGCTGACATCCAAGTAGGCAGCTATCACAATGAGGCCACAGGTTGTAGACAGTTGCCTGTCTGGCCTTGGGGTCAGAGTGACCAGCTAGTCCACAAGCAATAAGTTGCTTGGCCATCTCCAAAGATCTCTCCTAGAGAGATTAGAAACCTTGGCATAGACAAGTTGAACTCTTAGCTTTATTAAGCAAGGTGGTGGAAAAGTTTACCTGAGAAATACAGTAACTACCTTACTTTAGAAAATGACGCAGTGTCAATGACAATTCTGGATTTTTAAAAAGTCTATAACTTACAAAACAGATATTCTAGGGCTTATCCAGATTGCTGCAGTGCTGAAAGGAAAACCACAGACATTCCGCAGGACTCATAGGAAGGTAGTAGGAGAGGGATAGGAGGCTGTCTTTGACCACTCATCAGAGGATGTCTAATGCACCTAAATGTGATCAATAAGCCTGAGAGAAATCTTTCAGAATGTGACTAAAGTTCCTCTCAAGTCAGTACTTCAGGAGTGCACCCTGGGAGCAAATATCTTAACAGAAAGAGCTCCTACACTGTTAACCAAGCTAACTTGAGAATGGCAGTATAAGTATGATTAAACATTGTATTAAATTTGCAAAGAAAATAATAAAATATTTCAGTTGCATTTTACGTACAAGCAGCGTTGCTAAGATTTTATTTGAACAACTGTTGATTCAGAAGTTTTGAAAGTACCTACCCTCTGATGGCATACACCTCTCATCCTTGCCCTTGGGAGGCAAAGGCAGATGGATCTCGGAGTTCGGGGCCAGCCTAGTCTACAGAGTGAGTTTCAGAACAGCCAGGCTAACACAGAGAAATTCTGCCTTGTAAAATACACAAACACCAAAACAAAGAAGCAAACAAAGAAATAGCCTTCTGAGAAGCCATACTAGTAAGGAAGTGGGTCACCAGCAGATGGTCTTCATTGCTAAGTTCAGAACGCCAATGTAAGGGAGCATCTCAATGTCTGTGGTTCCATGAGTCTAAGCCATTTAGACCTCAAACACTGGTAACAGCCAGCACTTAGCTATTATGCACACTGAGCCCTGGGTTAGCGTCTGTATAAACTCTTGCTACAGGATTATATTATTTCTTGCAATGTATAGGTAAAGAAACTAAGGCTTGGGGGGGGGTGCTTCCAAGTGGTAAGGGATCTGGGGTCTGAAGAAGCCAGGCTCAGCTCCATGGGCTCCTTCTTTGAGCCATGTCAGCTTCTAGCTTCCCTTAACTTACAACCTGGCAATTTGGTCCCGGTTTCTATTAAATTTGGGACGTGAGTCTGTTCTTGTTATAGAGAAACATGATTTCACAGACGTTTTGAAGTCATAACTCCCCTAGCAGTGTTTTACTCTTTCTTAAAGGCAAGGAACATTTGTGAGTGTTTTGTGTTTTAAAGTTTCTGTGAGGAATATTGACACACATACTACTTCTTCCATTTTCAAAGTTTTAGGTTTCTCTTTTTTTAAAGTAAAATGTTATAGAGTCTATGAAACACTGATTTATGAGCTGGGTCCTCCTGTGATGGCCTAAGTTTCCCCGTGATGGCATACTTTACTACTGACACAGTAAGAGTGTCCCCACCATGGCATCTCTTGTATTAATGACAGAGTAATTTCCATAGTAGACATCGCTCCACTTAGGATTTCAGAGACGCGGGCTGCCTGGGAACATGGGAAAGAGAAGGGTGTGAGTACAAGGAACTCCAATCAGAATATCTGTAGATTGCGCCCTGCTCTGGAACACCAGAAACGGCTCTTAACCCAGAAACACAAATAAAAGCATCACTCACTGATGTCCTCACATAATGCTCATCCTACCTTCTACCTGGTCAACATTTAGGAGTGAGGTGGCAACTTTTGCCTTGGAGTTTCACCCAGAGTCCATGAACAGCTTACATCAGAGAGCTACCTATATAAAAATGCAATATACTATTCAAACATTAAGAATGACATTGAGACACCACGCCTGGTACTGAAAACCTAGCCAAGAGTCCAGAGCTGGAGACATGATAGACACCACAGGAGAGCCTCCAGCTACCGGCTCGCTAAGCTGATGCAGGATAGCTTGCCATATACTCATCCTTATGCCTGTAAGAGAGGCACTCATTCAAGATCCAAGAGGCTTCTCTTGGACGCACATGGACGCTACCTCAGAGAAAAACAGCTAGTGTCCATATCCCAAATATTGGTCAGTTATATTGGCCCTTCTTTAGTTCAAATCTATCTCAACCAATCAGAACTAGCCGTGATCTGACCGCCAACTGATGACTGTGTTGGTTGCTGTGTTTACTCAGGAAATCCATTTTAACATGAGACTTGTTTATTTTATATCTAAATGACACTGTTCTCCTCATACAGCTGTTAGGAAATTTATAAGCACGAATGTTCTTGAGAAATGAACTCTTGGCCTCCTCATTCCACTGGTTTCCATTGGGCTTCGTGTGTTAAAGCGTGTTTCACTGGCAGAGAGAACAAGGCTAAGAAAGGTACAGGGCGGCAGTGACTTTTTCTCCAAACAAGTTGGAGCATGTTCGTGTTTTCCTTGGCACCAAGAACACATGGGGCAGTCTTTAAGGGTGTACAGTAGTGTATACATCACCGGTGCATTTGCATAGGATTTCAAAGCACTTTCCTAATAGATGCAGTATGACAGCTGCCGTCACAATATATTTATGTAAGTTTTGCACAAGTTTTCTAAAATAAACTTACAAGTGTTTGTTTTCCCAAGGAGGGGTTTGTTTTGGGGGGTGGGAACAATCATTTCATCTCGCTATAGAAAAATAACACACGCTGACAGGCTCCCCCTACCCATGCAACAAATAGGCTGCTGTTCTCTAGAGCCGTGGGAGGCAGCATCGAGGGCATAGTAGGCCACTGTATTAGCTTTTCCTTTCAAATATATGTTATGGGCCAGCGCTGAGAGATGCAGCAGCCCCCATCTGTCTGAGAAGATGGGACGAAAAAGATGACTGAGACCCTTCTGGCTATTTGTCCTTCCCCAGCACGACTGACTGTCCATACTTCCACCTAAAGGACTTCCCAGGGGATGGCAGACAATGACAGTTCCTTACCAACATATGCCAACGTGTTCCTCATTCTTTCAAAGATACCAGGAGCTCTTTCTATCTACAGTATGGACTCAGTTGGCGTGAGTAATCTGGGGCGTACAGCATAACAGGTGAAGGGCGTAAAAGGCGAAGGGCTCTCTGATCTAAAATGCCTATATAAAGAAATTGAAAGGGCTGGGCTTTCAACAGTGAAATGTGTGCTTTTATTACAGGACTCGTTCTATCCTTTATGCAGATAGATCGCCAATTCAGAGAATTATAGGACGAACCAGACCATATCCGGGCAACTTCTGACCCACTTTAATTTTTGTAAGTCTGTCCGTAGATTTACAGCATCCAATTTGAGGTCCACTGGCCATATTCAGTCATAGATAACTATGAATCCAGCCCACATAACAACCATAAACTGAAATAGAATATTATGAGGGTTTGCATATTTTTAAGCTCAACGATACAATTCTTGATCGCGAACTTTGTAGATAACAGTGTCAAAATGGTTGACTATGTCTAATATACTTACAGGGTCTTTCCTCTTTGAGGGATACATTGTGAGGATTTTGCCTCTAAAGTCCTTGGAAAGGGGTTTATGCTTGTAATTCCAGGATTCAGGGAGCTCAGATAGAACCACTGTGAGTCTCAGAACAGCTTGTGTCTAGGGACACACACTGCTTCAAAAGCAGACAAATAAATAAATAGTTTTTATATAGAGCAACCAAGAAATCCCTGCCATTCTTTGTTTTTTTTTCTTTTCAGCTACAAATAGAATATTATATCATATTACATTATGTGGTATGTTCAATGAAAAATTATTATACACACTCCAAAAATGACTCAGTGATGTTCATTTCTACTGTTTTCCTGCTTATCTGAAGGGCAATGTCAATTCAAAGTTAGATGAGAAGTCTGACTACTTTTTATTTATTTAGGATTATTTTGATTATTTTCAGAATTTCTTGTGTAATTACTACAAAGAGAAAAAAAACGTTCTTACGCTTCAATACCGTCTTTAGCAACTGTGCAAACCAGGTTGCCCAACCTAGGCCTGACATTTTTCAAACATTTATAAATACTGTAGTATGAAAACTCTACCTCCCACACCCTCTGGAAACAGCGCTGTGCACAAATTCCCCAGGGCGGATTATGTGGGATATGCGGTTTCCACGCCTTTAAAGGGGCGTTTGTCAGGATATGCAGCAAGATTTCACCTTCTGCTTTTCAGTCTAGCAACTTTGTCTGGAACCCCTGCCTCTGGGAGGGCCTGTAAAAGTGACAAGTTGTAAATAGGAAGCTCCCTTGTAGAGTTCTCAGTGGGTGGGAAGGCAGAAGCTATGGTTGAGGGATAGCTTCTTATCCTGAGCCCTTCCAAGTGTGTGGGCTGCCTCATGGCCACAGTGAGCTCTGACTGGGCTGAGCAGGTCAAAGGAGCTGTAGGAACAGTGTTACCAGGTGAGAGGTGTGGGGTCCCACAAGGACACCACCATGGGGACAGACCTCGCCTCCTGTGCTGTGTGGTGTTTAAAGACGCAGGGAAAACACCAACAGGGATTTCACACCCATGTCTCTGTCTAGCCACTTGCCCATTGACGCTCAAGTCCAAATTACTTTCTTCTTAAAGTGAGAGGTTTGAAGCAGCTTCTCCATCGGGCACTAAATATGTTACTTATGACCTTCTAATCTGGCTCTTAAAACACCAATAATTTTGTCAAGGTGAGGCCTCTCACTCACCACCATATCCCAGGATGTAGCACAGTGTATGGTTTTCTGTGTTCCTTAGTTGGATTCCAGCAGGCACTTTTCACACGTGATTGACATTTTACTGCCCATTTGATACTTCACTGCAGGAACAAAATCCTTAGTGATGAACTCCAAGCCACTAAGAAAGGCCTCATCTTTCTGATGAACTCAAATAAACTGTGAAAGGCCTCCCCAGTAATTGAGGTAAGACCCAGCCTAATAATTGAGGTTAATTGCTACCTCCTGAGCCTGGCTATCACCGCATGGACCTAGTCAGACAAGAGAAACAAAGACATGAGCTTTGCAGCTCTCTTCCACATCCAGAGGGGGCCCATGGTGCATGCCTCCTGACAAGAATACGATGTCCAAATCTCCTGACCCTTTCTAACAGACATGGGAACCAAAGGAAAGGGGAAAGGTTGAGTAAATCAGAGAGAGAGAGAGAGAGAGAGAGAGAGACAGAGAGAGACAGAGACAGAGACAGAGACAGACAGAGACAGACAGAGACAGAGAGAGACAGAGAGAGACAGAGAGAGACAGAGATTTATAGTTAAATTAGATCTAGATTCTTAAATTATGTCATCATGTGTGCCAAACAGTGGTTTTCAAACTGTTTGATCTCCAGCTATTTTTACACACTGCAAATTGC
>NC_046161.1:18875724-18925724 GCF_011064425.1 Rattus rattus | reverse complement strand
TTAAGGAAAAAAACACCTTTTATTATCAAAAACTAAGAGGCAGACTGAAGCATTACAATATCAGTAAACATGCTAACACAGAAGACGGAAAATCTCACGGGGTCCCACCAACTGACAATTAGTCTGCTGAGAGAATTGTCTTTGTAAGCTATGGGCCCATAATTAGTTACCCAGTACAAAATGGCCAGCACTGAAAACACACACACACACACACACACACACACACACACACACACACCATACAGACACACACTCACACACCATACAGACACACACACACAGAGACACACTCACACACCATACAGACACACACACACCATAAAACACACACACACACATACACACACCATACACACACACACACCATACACACACACACATCATACACACACACACCAAAATCAGACTCAGTGAGGTGTGAGTTCGTATGCGTGTGCGTGCATGTATGTGTGTGCGTGTGCGTGTGTGTGTGTGTGTTATGCATACATATGTGCATATCTCACAATAAGAGTCAGAGAAGGACAATCCATCTCGTTGAGAGTAGAGAGGCACGGGAGAAGACGGAGTGAGGGAACACAGAGAGGCTGAGGGTAGAAAGAGAAAGACAGAAATAAATGTGCTTAATTATTTGGATTTAAAATGTATAAAACCGTGTTCAGGATAGGGGAGTTGGGACTCAGCAGAGAGGAGAATATCAGGGTACAGGTGATTGGTCAGGATACAGGAAAGGGGAACTCGGGGGAAGGGAAGGAGGTACACACAGAAGGGGAGGAGAGTAAAGGGGACAGCAGGACACAAGTGACCTGCCAGCCACTCTCGAAGTCAGTCTGCAGGGTCCTCAGACAATTGGACATAGTACTCCCTGAGGACACAGCTATTCCTCTCCTGGGCATATACCCAAAAGATGCCCCAACATACAACAAAGACACGTGCTCCACTATGTTCATCGCAGCCTTATTTATAATAGCCAGAAGCTGGAAAGAACCCAGATGCCCTTCAACAGAGGAATGGATACAGAAAATGTGGTACATCTACACAATGGAATATTACTCAGCTATCAAAAACAATGACTTTATGAAATTCGTAGGCAAATAGATAGAACTGGAAAATATCATCCTGAGTGAGGTAACCCAATCACAGAAAAACACACATGGTATGCACTCACTGATAAGTGGATATTAGCCCAAAGGCTTGAATTACCCAAGATACAAACCACAGACCACATGAAGCTCAAGAAGAAGGACGACCAAAGTGCAGATGTTTCAGTCCTTCTTAAAAGGGGGAACAAAAATATTCATAGGAGGAAATATGGAGACAAAGTGTGTTGCAGAGACTGAAGGAATGGCCATTCAGAGCCTGCCCCACCTGGGGATCCAGCCCAGATACATACAGCCACCAAATCCAGACAATATTGCTGATGCCAAGAGGTGCATGCTGACAGGAGCCTGCTATAGCCATCTCCTGACCAGCTGTACCATTGAGCAGCAGCCAACCATTGAACTGAGAACAGGGTCCCCATTGGAGGAGTCAGAGAAAGGATTAAAGGACCGAAAGGGGTTTGCAGTCCCATAAGAACAACAGTACCAGGGACTCTCAGGTAAACCACCATCCAAAGACTACACAAGGACAGACCCATGGCTCCAGCTGTATAAGTAGCAGAGGATGGGCCTTGTTGGACACCAATGGGAGGAGAAGCCCTTGATCCTGTCAAGGCTGGACCTCCCAGTGTAGGGGAATGTCGGTGGGGAGGCGGAAAGGGGTGGGTGGTTGGGGATGGGGAACACCCTCATACAAGAAGTGGGAGAGGGGATGGGATAGGGGGGTTATGGACAGGAAACCGGGAAAGGGGATGACATTAGAAATGTAAATTTAAAAAAAATTCAAAAAATAAAAAAATAAAAAATAAAAAAAGTAAATAAAAAACCAAGTGATCTGCCAGGGAAATAGGAAAGAAACTCTTTAGGGAGGATGAGGAGGTAACACGGAGGACGGAGAGGTGGGTGAAAGAAGAGTGAGGATGCCTGAGAAAGCCACAGGAATCACAGGATTAACTGTTTATACAACAAAGCTACAACACACGTAACTCCATGCCTAAATCTGTGTGTGTGTGTGTGTGTGTGCGTGTGTGTAAGGATCATTAAATATATAAAAATATATATATATATATATTATAGATAAACATATATACAATGTATGTATACACACGTGTGCAGGCGCACACACACACATACACACACACACGCACACACACACACACACACACACACACACTCACACACACACGCACACACACGCACAATCTTTTCTAATCTAGGCTGATGGGACACCAAGAGCCGGAGACAACCTAACAAAAACCACAGTAGCAGACATGAGAAGCCCTCTTCTGAGTTGTTGGCCAAGAGGTTCTGAAAACATACAGCCTATTGCTGCTGCCCTGGGTTACCCACCAGAGGTAGAAGGTTAAGTCCCTATTACTGAGGACATGATTCCTTTCCAAAACAGAGCCCAGAAACCTCTGAGCTGGAACGTCTTCTCTGTGAGGACTAGCTTTGATGGTACCCGAAAGTCCGGCACAAGCTTCCAAAGTAAGCGACAGAGAGTCCTCCCCAACTATGATGTCTGTGACCCACACTGACAAACAGCAAGGCATGCTACCTGAAGGGCGCTGAGTGGCCTGCATACCTGGCTGGTAACCAAGGGTCTCTAATTGAACCAAACGCCAATCAACACACAGGAGGCGTTGCCTGGTACTGGAAACCCAGATAACTACTCAGTGCTCGTGAGCGCTGGTTACTAGAGGAGAACCCGCTAATTTACTAAAACAGCACAATCCCTAACAACAATCTATTAACATCTGTTCTTA
Organism: Rattus rattus; assembly: GCF_011064425.1. Classification (NCBI taxonomy): domain Eukaryota; kingdom Metazoa; phylum Chordata; class Mammalia; order Rodentia; family Muridae; genus Rattus; species Rattus rattus. The sequence continues at coordinate 18,922,861 of NC_046161.1, read as the reverse complement.
TACCCACAGACAAGCTCTCCTTCCTCAAGAAAACTTTTGTTTGCTGCAGACAAGAAACCATTACAGAAAACCACAACCAATCAATACACAGAGCTGTGAAGTTCTCCTAATGGATTCACCTACAAAACATTCCCACACCCGAGGCTCACAGAACCTTGCAGAAGACGAGGGTTGAAAGATTGTAAGGGTCAGTGGGTCAGGAAGTTTGCTGTGTGACTGTGTCTCCTAGTAATAACAGAAGCCACCCCTATAAAGTCTCACCAACGTGACTGCCAATCCTGAGCTGAACCAGGACAACACCAACAGACACCAAAGTGGACGACAAAGAGACAACCCTATACAAGGAGCCACGGGCAGCTGAGGAGAGCTGAGAACAGGAGACAGTCTTCTCCAGGAGACAGCACACCAAGTGGGTGCCCAGTGCCGAACAATCAGCCCTGAAAACGTGCACAGGTAACTCCATACGGACTCAAGAGCTCATGTGCAGGAGTGCACGTGTACATACATGTATTTACATGTAAATCTGAAGGAGAGTGGACAAGGGTACATAGGAGACCTTGGAGTAGGAAAGGGAAAGGAAGATTTGTAATCTAATTATAATCTCAAAAATAAAAAAGAATATATGAGCAGCATAAAAACAATCAATTTTTATAAGTAAAAATTTTAAAGAGATATAAGGTGCTAGGCCTCGGCAGTCAGAGGACTTTCCTCGTGTGCTGGAAGCCAGAGTCTGGTTCCTAGTACCCTGTACGCCACGCATGGCAGTGCTCAACCAGCAATCCCAACACTCCGAAGGGAAGGGGGAGGGCTCACAAGGTGTAAACTGTATCGTCAGGTGCATGGGGTCGGTAGGCATTCGGGGACATAGGAGACGTTGTCTTAAGAACGACAGGTCAGCATAACTCACCTCCTTGTGCTTCCATAATATTCCCTGAGTCTATGAACACATGATACTAACAAGACGTCCTTGACAGGCAGGTGCCAACCGGGCTGCCAGCCCAATGTGTAGCATGAACTAGAGATTTAGGTATCTTTCAAGATCAGAATTTCATAATCCATGGCTGGCGAGATGGCTCTGAGGGTAAAAGCGCTGAGTAACCCTGACTACCTGCTCTCACAAGCCATTGGGGAAGGAGGAGAGCCAACACTGAACCACGTCAGCAGTCACAGCAACGACACAAATAAAAGAACCGCAACACTTCAGCAATATGTATTGATCATGAGGCCCCAAACCAAGAATTAAAATGAGTAAGGCAAACATAGTTTCCTTGCTTACACAAAGCAACCTGGATTCTAGAAGCTATCTTGACTAAAAGTTTAAGAGCTTCAGCGGGAAGCAGACAGTGCCAATAGGGAGCAAAGGAAGAAACTCACTACCCCATGGGTATAACAAATCTAAGGGCCAAAACCCCTCCCCCAAAGGAAGAACCTGGTACAGAAACACGGGGGAGTCCCGATCCATGAACGCGGGAGGGGGACGTGTGTGGCAAACCTGTAAGCCAACCTTCTCTACCTCAAATGTTATGAACATGTAGTTAGTATTGTCGCTCTGTGGACTCTTCCATAGACCACAGTCAAGCAAGGATTCCTTACAAGATGGCCTAGAAGAATGAAACTACCTCAGTTCTCCAGCATACAGCTTCTGCACACCTATTCTAGAAATGATGTTTGCAAAGATCAATGAAAGGGGCCCAGGGATGAAGCTCGTGCCAAAAGATTTGCTTACTATGTACAAAACCCTACTTCTTCTCCCCAGTACTCCAAAAGAAAGACTTATATAAACATTACTATATTCTATATTTTACACATATATTTATATTATATACAATTATACATACATATTATAGTAAATATACAAAAATTATACATGGATATCCATAATTATGCTGAAATATTAAAATTCAAAATGTCTACAGATAAAGTATCTCAATATATGCTCCCAAGCTGTCAATGTTGGTGCCACAATTGTGTCAAATGCACACTAACGCACAAAATGACTAGTACCTCAGCTGGGGAGACGGCTAACGGGTAAAGCGCCCGCTGTGGAAGGTGGAGGCCCTTCTCAGATCTCCCACAGAAAAAGCCAAAAGGCCTGGAGTGAGGCTGGGGGTGGGATGTAGACAGTCAGAGCCTGAATCCTAGGTGGCTAGCCAGTCTAGCTGAAAAGGTGGGTCTCTCAACAAAGCAATGAGTGGAGGAGACACCTAATAGAGCCTCGAGATGGGCTGGAGTCCTTACAGAGCAAGGGCTGTGAGAGACGGCTCAATGCTACAAGAACTCCTACTCCTACAGCGGACCCAGGTTCAGGTCCCAGAGCCAATGCTCACAGCTTCTGGCCCTGGTTTCAGGGAACCTAGCACTGGCCTCTAGGGGTACCTGCTATATGTGATGGACATATATACACTAAGGACCACGTATGAACTCTTAAAATAAAAATAAAACAAAGTCTTAAAAAACATAGTCACTGGGGTGGGCTTGGGAGGACATCCTCTTGGAGACAGGGAGGGGTGTGAAATGTGGAACAGTTGGAAGGCAGAGTAGGAGGATAAAGTCTGGACTGTAACAAAATATTAAAGAATAAAAAAAAGTCACCCCAGTAACAAACACTAGATATTCCAAATTTCCTTCTTTTTAAAAATCCCTATAGAATCTGTTCACAGATTCTATTCAGTGAGTGCACCTGCGACTTTAATGCATACATTTAAAATAACGATAGTTACAGTCCATTTATTCAGAAACCATGAATCTTTCCAAATACTGAGACCCTCAAGAGAGCCCGACATGAATGCTGACAGAACTTCTAAGCAAGCAGGAGGACATTCAGAGCAGCAGACACTGTCAGCCTCAGGCTTGTACACTGAACAACTCAGCCTTCACTAGGCACCCATCACGGCAGGTACGAAGGAGCATGCTACATGGTTAACCGGCCGGCAGTCCAGTGCAGACAGACGCTCTACTGTCGCATTATGGATGAAAAAAGAAACATCACCTCATACTCACACCTCACTTACCCACCTCAGATATTTCAGCCAAACCGCTGATGACAAACTCTAACATTTGACCCATGGGCTATGGAGGTCAAGGGTTAGGCTTACATGTGGGAGAATCCAATCAGCCATGTTCGAAGGTGGGACCCAAGCCAGGCTGCAGCCTGTCGCTCTGCAAATGTCTGCAGCTCGTCAGTAACTGGGCGAAGTCCGCCATCACATAGGAACAACTCCCAGCACACAGCTAACCAGCACGTGCCCGCACTCTCTCTCCCACAGCATCTCTTGCTCTTTGATTTATTCTTCAAGTAAAATTAGGTGGTTTAATATCATACCTCAAAATGATGATCAATCAACTCAAAATATTCTTGAAGGGGCACACATCCAGAAAAAGAACACGCAAAGTCTTTGGTTCCCTGTTTTTCAAAATGATCCTGAAGGCGGAGGATGAGTTCATTTGTTATGAGCCAGAGATCTTCAAACCGTTCGCTCTGAATGCGGTATCGTTCTAAGAGAGAAAAATAATGAAGGAAAAGTGTTCATTAACACACGATCTCCACAGGACACTAGGTGAGCCCTCAGGCAGCCTCGACAGGAACACTAACTAAAAGATAAAGACCCGGGGTTGGGGATTTAGCTCAGTGGCAGAGCACTTGCCTAGCAAGCGCAAGGCCCTGGGTTCGGTCCCCAGCTCCGAAAAAAAAAAAAAAAAAAAAGATAAAGACCCTGGTTTGTAATGCGGCTCTGATCTCGGCTGCCCTGAGGTGTCAACTATGTAAGTACTTCAGATGTCCTTCCGGGAGAGGCTGACACAGTCCTTCTCATGGTGCATCTGCTATAAATAGATTTAACAGCCCAACTGTGGTGCCTACACCTGACTACAAAGGTCAACAGCATGAGAAAGTACAGTGCAAAAGTACAGGTCTACTCTGAACACCGCTGTGAGATAAAGGTGTTCTACACGGACACTACAAACAGGAGCAAAGCTTTCTGCACTTCTAAAAGTTTCTCAATGGAAAAGGATGTTTAAGCTTGACACCTCCGTAAATTAAAAAGAAAAGCGTGTTCCCTGTATCCCCTGAAATGTGAGGACAGAAAGGTCCTGTGTATGTAGTCTCCAGTGATGGTGGCCGTGATGGTGATGCCAATGGCATGAGGTTGACGGCAGTGATAACAATGCTAACAGCGACGTGAGGTCGACAGCAGCAGTAGCAATGGCATCCATTGCATCGGCTGTGGACAGGCAGGAGCTACACGCCAACAACTGTGGGCATACTAGTTTCTTGTTATAAAAAAGAAAACGAAGACACAGAATCCAGTGACTCAACCACAGATCGGGAAATCCATTAAGTGTGTCAGCTAGAATTCATACTACATACACTCTCCCATACCTATTTCAATGTCCCTGTTCTTCAGGCAATAAACTTTGTTTTCTCTAAACCCAACAGAAGCCCAGTACACACCAGGCTCTTGTAACAACTATGCCATCAGTTAAAGTTTGACTATATCACAGGACAATGATGCTATTATTTTTCAAATAAATAAATAAATTCAACCTCAGAAGAGTTTGAGGAATTAACAAGGACATCCAGCTGGTTATGTATGAAGAAGAGACTGTAATTCTAATTACCAATACAAAAGGGCTAACCATTGATCTTAACTACATGATAATGTTACATCTATATTAAGTGTACAGAGGCTCAGGATGTCTGCTGTTCACCAGGCGTCTGACTACAGAGTTCTAACTTCCAAGATGATTATACAAAGTCCCTTGAAAAGTCTCAGAGATTACAAACTCCATCTAATTTACTATCAATTATTTATATTATAGACAATATTCTAAGGAAAGAAATATTAGACGCATTGGCAGGATGAGGATTTCCAGCCTTTCTGCTTATAATAAGTAAAGACAGGTAAAGTGCCAGACACACATGGTGAGGTGTGTCTTAGGATTTTCCACAGTACCTTGAAAAAAAAAAAAAAAAAAAAAACAACAACAACTAAGTATCTTACATGGTCACCCTTGGTTTTTGAACATTACTTCTATTAGCAAACTCAGAGAGAGATTCTTATCCCCTAGTGATCTGTTTCTGCTAGATATGTGTATCCTTACTTTCTCCACGTTGAGATACCATAATCAAAGTAAAGTGCAGGAAGGAGGGCTTTAGTTTACCTCACAGTGCTGGTGGGATGGAGACCATTAGTAGTGAAGAATGTATGGGATGGCAGCAGACACAGGAAAGAAGCTGGCTGATCACATTTGTATGCACATGAGAAGGAGCTGGGAGAGGGGACTGGGAGGAGGGGAGACGCCAGCCGGGGGGAAGGGAGAGAGAGGACAAACAGAAAGTGGGGCAAGGCTATCCACACTATCCACAGCAACATACTTCCTCCAGTGATGCTGCACCTCCTAGGTTCCATAATCTCCCAGGACAACAACACCAATTGTGGATCAAGTTGGACAAATACAGGAGCCTATCAGGAGCATTTCTCACTTAAGCCACTACAGTGGGAGTAAACAACGCTGTGTAAGCCTCCATGGTGCATGGAAAATGGCTACTCTGCCCTACTCTACTGTGACCAGAGTATTCACTCTGCAGCTGGCAGAGGTGGGTATGGGCACCACGCACACTGTCGTCAAGGATGGCCCTCCTTCAGGTAGCATGGCCATCCTGACTCTGCCTCTGTCGGCTTCTGTGATAACACTACCCTACTTCAGATGGGTTTCTCAAGTCCTCTAATGGGCTTCCTCAGAAATGCTGGCCACTAGCATCCTAGCACCCATCTCACCTGCATTTGCACATCAAACAGAAATAGCCCTTGTCCCTCAACTGCAGCAGCTCCTGGGCTTAGTGCATCTACACTCTCAAGAGCCCAGAACTTTCTTGCAACACTCCATGGTCATAAGATCTTTAGAGAAGACTTTCCACTCAGAGTGAAAGCTGAGTCAGATCCTTCATAGCTGCCAGCTTCCGAGACTTTCGCCCTAAGGTGCTCGTTTCTCCTCATGTCTATCTCTCTTCATGAAGTAAGCTTGACAGGCTGGAGACGTAGGTCAGTTAGGAAAGTGTTTGTGTAGCATACGCAGGCCGTGAGTTCAATTCCAGAAGAGCATAAAACAGAAGTGGTGGCTCAAACTGTAATTTAAAAAATTAAACAGGCCCAGTGAAATGGTTCAGAGGGTAGATCTCTTGCACACAGGCATGGTGATCTGAGTTTGATTCCTAGATCCCACATAGTGGCCACAGAGAACCAATTCCCCAATGGCGGTTCTCTAATCTTAACATGTGTCAGCATGCACGTGTGTGTTCGCAGGTGCACACATACACAACACAAATGAGTGGGTGAATTAATTAATGATGAAGTAACATAAGGAACCTGCAGCCAATCTTTTAAAGGGACAAATCAGATGAATGAAACCACCTCTATACAGTGAAGTAACAGGACAGCCCTAAGAGTCTCAGTGAGCTTCAAGTCAACAACCGGGACGATGATGAAGAGACTACTGATTACCTAGAACCTACAACGTGCTAGGAGTCAGTGCATCTCTTTAAGGAACTATTTCAGGTGATTTACTGTCTTAGGTAGGGTCTTATTGCTGTGAACAGACACCATAACCAGTGTAAGTTTTATAAAGGGCAACATTTAATTGGGGCTGGCGTACAGGTTCAGAGGTTCAGTCCATTATCATCATGGCGGAAGCATGGCAGCATGGCAGCATCCAGGCAGGGATGGTGCAGGAGGAGCTGAGTTCTACACCTTCACCCCAAGGAAGCCAGGAACAGACTGAGCATCCTCAGGCAGCTAGGAGGAGGGTCTCCAAGCCCACCCCCACAGTGACACACTTCTTCCAACAAGGCCACACCTGCTAATAGTGCCCCTCCCTGGGCCAAGCATGTGCAAACCATCACATTCATGCATCACCTGCCCATTTTATTGTCTTCTTAAAGATTTAAACTTTTACTGCCATTCTATAGATTATCAATAGTTTTCAATAGTCATTCAAATAATAAGCTAGTTAAAAGCTAACTGTTGCCCTGGATAAGGAATGCACATTCCTAAGCACTGTGCACAAAAGTCTTGATCCTTAAGGTGGATGGAATGGCATATGCTTCAGAGCAGAAAGCGTCAGCCATGTGCTGGACTGAGAGAAGGTGAAGGAGAGCACCCCTAGATGGATCAACACTAAAGCCGGGGGCCAACTCTACACAGAGATACTTATAACCGAGGCTCAAGCCCAGGGCCTCATTCATACACACACTGGAAAGTGTACTAAGGTATATCTCGATTTATCTGTTCACTTTTTATTTTTGAGATGAGTCTTACTAGGTGTCCTAGCTGACCTCAAACAAACTCTGTAGCCAGTGCTAACCCTAAACCCCAATCCTCTTGCCTCAGATTCCTAAGGACCTGGAATCACAGGTCTGAGCCACGAAGGCCAAGCTCATACGCAGAGATCCAGGAGGCTTGGTAAAAAGTTTCAGTGCAGGGTTGTGGATTTAGCTCAGCGGTAGAGCGCTTGCCTAGCAAGCACAAGGCCCTGGGTTCGGTCCCCAGCTCCGGAAAAAAAAAAGTTTCAGTGCTAAGCTGGGAAGGATATTCAAAGCTAGCTTGGGCTATATGGTGGGTTCCAGATAAGCTTGTGTAACATAAAGAGACCCTATCTCAAAGCAAAACAAGATATCTGAACAGTATTATAAATGCGGAGGGCTTGAAGATGAAGAAGGGCAGTAGGGTTATGATGTGTATCTTTTCCTTTATCTGCTGCATTACAAAAGCTTCCAGCAGAAAGACTTGGAAAGAAGCAAGAAAGAACTTACAGTTCAGGTATTATGACCAGGTGAGAGATAGCTGTGCTTTATGGAACAATCAAGTGCACTGTGAGAAGGAAAGCCATACATTCACACGGCTTACTCTCTGAGACAACGCAGGGCCCAGTCCATCGCCACTACAAATAAACAGCTTAGGCAACCTTCAGTTTCTCCCTGTACTCGGGGGGAAGACTGATCAGTTCATAAGGTCCTTAGGGACATGGAGGAGTGGTCGGACTTAGATGTCATCTTTAGGCCACCAAATGTCAAAGCAATGAAAGTTAAGTGTACAGAGATGCTGCTCTGCAGAGTGAAGGGAAAGAAAAGCCCAATCGTAAGTAAAATTGCACGTGCCTGATGGGGGCTCTATTGTGACGGTCACCGAATGACAGAGATGTAAGGTCAAGCACTCAAACATGCCTTATGTGTCACTGTATGGTTACTTCTCAGAGTTAACTTCTTTCTTACGTGCATCAGCATACACAGGAGGAACAATAAACCTTTCTACAATGAAAACAGAACTGGGGTACAGTAAGATACATGGTCGTCTTCAATCAAATTAGCAAAAGGCGACAAGGAACAACAAGCCAAAGCCGCACGGCCCAGGTTTGGCGTTAACCACGCCTAAGTGCCCACACCCCAAGTGTGCGATGTGTCACTTAAAGACTTTCCACACTGCATTTTATGGAAAGAGAAATGCACTTTTCTGTTTACAACTGAGGATAAAAGAGCTAGAGGTTTTAAATGTGCCCCTAAAATACTAATAACCAGAGAGTGCTAGAGTGAACATTCCGCTTGTTTATCTCCTCCTCCCTTGCATCCTGTAACAGTATTCAGTGGAAATAACCACTTCAGCTTCCAAGGAAAATAAATCCAGACAGTGAGACCCCAGTCAGCTGCCTCCCCGACGCGACCAGCAGGGAGAGAACGGTGTGCCTGATGAAGCCGACCGCAGAACACCGCAGCAGACTCCACGCATGCCAGCTCATCTGACTGCATCAGTGCCAGTGCCGTTCACAGTAAATCAGCAGCAACGCACCATATAATTATATCATCTGGGGGACTTTCAAGAGAAAAGAGCAGATGAGTGCTTTTAAACACAACGCTGGGAGGAAGAATATCAACAAGTTCATCAGATGTAAGTTTAAAATTAAAAATATGTAACTTCTTCAATATTAACAGAAACTGTGGAAGTACATTGAAACGTACTTTTCAAAATTCTTTTTGAAAGCTAGATTTGCACTATAGACAAATTGGTGCCAAGGGAAGAAACTGCTAAATATTCACTAATGAATCACGATTCCCACAGTGCCCACTGGACATGAGGAAGATATCAGATGAATTCAGATCCAGCCATCATAATCCCTAATTGCCCCTAAAGTGTTGGCTTCACTAAAGGACTATCACAGAACCCCTACTGCATGATGTCCAGGAGCTCAGGAAAATTCACTATGTCTAAATCACTTTCCTATCTGCCAACATTTGAAGATATCTTTCCTACATCCCACACTGACCTTTACCTAATTCTCGAATTTATTCCTCAAGGTCTTTACAAAGCCTCCCATAGATTCTACTCCATGTGTCAGCAAATCAACGTTTGGTTCTTCTTAACCGTTTGTCTCTCCCACTGTCATCCACTGGTTCTGCAGGGGATGTCCTAGCCTCATGTCTGCTAGTCCCTGGGTAGCACACATCAAAGGCCTACTCTGCAGAGACGGGCTGAACTCACACACCCCTTGCTTCAATGCACTTTAGTTAGCAAGGTTAAAGATCACGTGTGCTCTCTTCTGTAAAGTAAAAGGGACACCTTCACGTGTGACTCATCTTTGCATTCATGTTGATGACTCTTCCACCATGTCCCAAAGCATGCTAATTAAAGTGGAGAAGCTTGGGACTTTCCGACTTGAGTTTATTCCATTCATTCCCTCTCTGAAGTGGTAAAATCAAGCAGAACATGGGAAGGCCCAGTATGGTTTAGTCATTGTTTCCATTATTGAATGCCTGCTTAATCTATACAAACGAATGTGAGTGTGTTTACTACTCTGTGCTCATTGCCAGCTTAGCAGGACGCAGACACCCAAGCCATTTGGGAGGGAATGCTTCACTGTCCAATACCAACTGACACTATTCAGTTTTATTGGCTAGCTGGTCAGTCGGCTGGTGAAGGCTAGTCAGTTTTTGTTTGTTGATTTGCTTTGACACAGGATTTTGCTGGATGCCATAGTTTCAGAAGCTCATGAAAGTCCTGGTGACACCTCTTGAGTGACCGAGATTGTAGGATGTGCCACCACATCTGGAAAACAAGAAATGTTGATGAAGAGTTCATCATCCTAACTTACTTCTTGTTGGTAGCTTGCTTTTCCTTTTATGATCCATATGAGATATCCTTGGTCCATAGTGCCCAAAATTTCCCAGAGGCATGTAGATGTGGGCCTCTCTCACTTGAGGGCTGAAGTCAATCAGGCCTTTCTAGTTCCCTCACACCTGGTACTTCCTTTTGTCTACACTGACCATCTCTGGTTTAAACATCCATTTCCCCCAAAGAACACCTTGCATTTACAGACCCCCTCATTGGAAGAAGCTGCAGTCTAGGACTGGGGAGATGGTTTGGCAGTAGGGCTCACAACACAAGAGAATCTGAGTTAAAATCCCCACAACACAGGTAACTCCAAGTAGGTGTGGCAGCCCAGGGCAGAGCTGGGAGGACTGAACGAGCTAAGCTGACTGGCAAGGCTAGTGCTACAGATGAATTCCAGGTTTGACTGAGAGACTCTGCCTCAAAGAGTAAGGTGGAGGAGTGCCTGGAGTTTCCACACTCAAACACACATGTGTATGCACATGTGAACATTCGTAAATACAGCACACACATGTATGAAACAAGGAAAAAGCAGTGTGCCTTCTGTTTAACCTTTGCATGAGCCCTGAGTCTGCTCCCAGACTGCCACCGTCTGTCTGTCTCGCCGACTCACTACTCCTACAGCCTTACCACAGCCTTTGGTCCAGGGCTCCATTTCTTTCTCATCACATATCAGTTTGCTGTAATCTTTACATCTCTCATTAGCAACTTGGATCTGACAGGCCCATTCTACCATCACTCTCATAAACAAATTTTATCTCAAATTCTCCACTGTAAAATCCAAGAGCTGCTTTATTAATTGCATGGCTACAATAAATGAATCACTACTGGGAAGAAACCTGACATGACAACAGGTTTTGCTCTAAAATTCAAGGTCTGAATTTTCTGTGGACTCGGCACCTCCTGTTTCTCCCAGAATTTGCTTCTTGTTCTGAAGACACCAATACCAAGCCACTTTCATCCTCAAACGTAGATGGTATCAAAGCACTGGGACCCTTCCATCAGAGTGTTTGTCCTTATGCAATCCTTCCTGTTACAAGGAGCAGGGGATGCAGCTCAGTGGTGAAGCATGGACTTAGCATGTACAAGGCCCTGCACTCAACCTTCAGAAAGAAAAGAGAAAAGTGTGTTCCATGCAGCACACGTGATTATCAAGCAGGCTTCTAAAGGAAGTGGGTCAGAGGAATCTACAGAAACTCAGCCAAGAGCTGAAGACGTCTCCATGTGGCTTATGGATCGTGTGCCGAGAAGAAATGCTGTGTCCCTCCCACATGCTGGAAATCTGGTAATCCAGATTTCTTCATATGAATGACCATTCTGTGCTTCTTACAAACATGAAAATGCCCAACAGGAGTCAGGCACAAGGGGACCAATACGCCGAGGGTTCAGAGAGGAGCAGCAATGTCTCCTTCAACGCCCACACTCATCGTCAGCACAGAGGCATCGCTAGGGCAGGAAACCATGCCACTAAAGTCAAAGGACCACCCCAGCAATGAAGTGGCTGCCTCCCCCACTGGCCTCAGTTCATGCATTCTTAGCTTTCTTGTGAATACAACTTCCTGTGTTCTGTCTGCCCACAGTGTGGCCCTGCCTGAGCGGAGCATACAGATGAGCAAAGTGGTTACACATCTGCGTGTTTGGTGATGTGCATGCAATAGGAAGGAGACATGAAGTGCCCAAAGAGCCACTTTGCCTGAAGAGAACAACTAAACATGCAAATGGATATCAATACACCCACTGACACAAAACCTATTTGCTGTTTAAATGGCTTCCTCTGAAGATTAACTACAAAGCACTACCTACTGTGGTGGAGCAATGGCTCAGACATTAAGATCACTTGCTGCTATTGTAAAGGACATAGGTTCAGTTCCCTACACCCACAGAGAAGCTCAAACCAACCCGAAACGTCAGATCCAGGGACAGAACCTCTTCTAGCCTCTGTGGTACCAGACACGGACATGGTACACACACACACACACACACACACACACACACACACACACAGAGAGAGAGAGAGACAGACAGACAGACAGACAGACAGACACACATACACACACACACAGACAGACAGACACACATACACACAGAGAGACAGACAGACACACACACAGAGGTAGATACACATACACACACAGAGACAGACAGACAGACACACACAGAGATAGATACACATACACACACAGAGACAGACAGACACACACAGAGACAGACAGACAGACACACACACGCCCACACACACACATGCACACGCACACAGAGAGAGATAGATAGACACACACACACACACACACACACACACACAGACAGGCAGGCAGACAGATAGATACACACAGAGAGAGAAAGAGAGAGAGAGACAGACAGACAGACAGACAGACACACACACACACATACATATGTAGGCAAATGCTGATATACATATAAGAAAAGTTTATCTTAAAAATAATCAAGCACCATTGATTTAAATCAGAAAGATACTCAAAACTTCCAAAAGAAAGATTGGTGACAAATTTTTAGTTTAACCAGGGGATAAATTAAATAAGAAAATGCACCAGAATGATTCCAACATCCAAATGAAGAGTAAAGCTAAGCAAAGCCTGCCAGTCACGTGAGCCTGCACTTAGCGCCATGGTCAGAGCACTGAGAAATCTGTTAGGCCTTTAGACGTCATCTTAGGAACAGTCCCTGTGCTGCCCAGGTAATGGCTGTAGTCATGACTCATCACAGAGACTGACAAAGTAGCAAACTGTCTTTTCCTCTTTGAAAGAACCTTTTACTTTGTGTGCTTTACTCTAGAATATCTCCTTGCATTCTCCTTTATTTCATGAGTTGCTATTGGCACACTCTAGAAGCCTATATGATCTTAGCAGTAGAAACGTAGTCATGCTCATCGACAGGAAACATGTTCCCGCTAACAACTTCTGGTTTCCAAGAAGATATCTTCATGTCTCATTCCGTTACTGCAAGGCAGCCCAGCCTGGCTGCAGGTGCACAGTGTCCCAAGGGCAAGCCTCATTCTAAAGTTTTAGGATATTGTCTACATTTTGCAGTGCTGGAGATCAAATCCAAGGAAAGTGCCCTATCATTAAGTTACATCCTTACCCACAAAACTGCAGAGCCTATCAGGCTCACTGGTTTAACGCTATTGTTTAGATTACTTCCTTCTTAAAACTTGTTTAATCGTCATAATGGGTGTGACTTTGAGTTTTGTGGTTATATTATTACTCTGGGAGAGAGTGCAAGATAACAAGCTTTTCTGGGTACAGACTGGGGAGCACAGTATTTTGGGAGAAACACACCCTATACATGTGCCTCTCGCCTGTCACATCTGGCCAGACATCACCTTCATCCTCTGTGATGTCCTTGGTGTGATACAGTGCCCTAAGCTGAACTTTCCAGCAACAGTAACAGCACGGTTTTACTTACGGGAAGTTCTGGAAGCAAGAAGAGTCACTCGAGAGCCTCCTAGGAGACGGAAGCCCATTACGTTCATTTGATCATCATCTGACGGGTTGGCAAAGTCTGTAAGAAAAGGGGGAAGGAACCTGTGCATAATCACGGAGGAAGCACTGCTTTCAAACAGAAGGTCAACTGGAGAGGTTTCACACTGTTAATATTCGAAATGCACGTGTGAGCTGTGTTAGCTGATCTACGGCAGCTTCTAAACACTCGAACTTCTGCCTCACGACAGCACTCTACAATGACGTCGTTTTCTTTCTTATTCTTTTTCCACAGTTGAGTCCGGGTGTGGCTCAACAGTCACAGGATAAACTCAAGGGAAAACATCACTCTAGAAGGCAAAGGAAGGATCTCGGAATTGCAGACACCTAGGAAAAGGCCAATCCGACTTCAGAAAAAATATCACTGGCCATGCTGGTGCATGCCAATAATCCCAGGATCGGAGCAGAAAGAACTTTGGTGTGAAGCCAGCCTACGCTTCTGTCCCCAAGAAGACAGGGGGAGAGACTGAAATCAGCAGTAGCCACAGACAAAAGTACGAGAGTGTCAGAAGAGATAACCTGGGTAAAACCTGAAATATTTAAAAAGTTTGTGTTTATATCCACACCAAAACTAAAACAAAACAAAAATGAACGGTCTGTATTGAAGGGTCCTAGAGACTGCGTTCACTCTATACTAGACACTTCCCATATTATAAAGGCATTGCACCACAATAACACCATTATAAAATTATAATATCATTAAGTCCAAGCACACTTAGTTCATTTACCCTTCAAACACCATGGGTTTACCTCACTTGCAGCTGACTGTGCTCAAAAAATTTATATTCACTGGGTTGAGGAAAATCTTCTAACACAAAGTGTGGCCATTGAAGAAGTCAGCTTTACACTATATTTCAAACACTTTTGAGGTAGTCTTAACCTTTAACCTACCATATCTTTAACCTACCATCACTTTCACATCTTTATCCAAGAAATGGTCATAAATTTTACTTTTTGCAAGGGCATTATCACAAGAATATAATATAAAACATCTAAAAATAGAATATGAGTCAGATTATTTCATGGTGTCCGTCTATAACGAAATACCATGCAATAATTAAAGCCATGAATGAAAATATCTGTGGTCTACAAACATGTCCCTAACCAATATGGAAGAAAGTCTTTACGGGGGTAAAGCTTGCAAACATCACTGTAGCTGCATCAGGGAAAGAAGAGACATAGACCTGTGCACTCCTGGACGGGAGAACTAGCAGCAGGTCCCTTGTGTGGACTGATCTAGATTTTTTAAACTTCTAAACTATTTGTGATAAAAGCTAAAATCATTTCACATGTGCCCTACATTTCTTTGCAAAGAAGTAAACAAACAATTAGGGGTAGATTTAAAGCTATTTCTTTGATATGAAGCTCACTAATCTGTTTCTTTAGGTAGAATCTGTAGGTTTGACATAGCCATTGTATCTCATGTCAATGTAAAGGAGCCTTTATCACAGATGTTGTGAAATCTACTTTAAGCAACTGTATGATTCCATGATAGTGGAATACAATGGATAATGAACATGATCCATGCTCATTAAATTTAAAATGTATACGATCTTATGGAGAATATTTTTTAATTTGTCACTGTGTTGTTTCTACAGCAGTAAAATGCTGACAGGGTTGTTATTCCTACAATGTCAACAAGGCAGGCTCCAAGACAGTAGAAAAGTAGGAGCCACAAAGCTCTGTAAACTCATAGCTTGAACAATAACTCTGGCTCAGGACCTACGACTGCACTCAGTCCTAGGGCTTTGAAATCTAGCACTTAAACCTTATCACCAGCACTGGCTAATGTGTTACTACCGTTCAGCGTATAACTTCCAACTATGCCTCCATGGAAGTCAGTACAGTCCAGGGGATTAATCGATTCATGCAAGGCCCTGCAAGGCAAGTGGCCGTTACAATTTCACAGGCCAACTTTGTTACAGAAATGAGGAGAGGAAGAGACCGGAGAAAGGAAGAAAGTAACAGGGAGCAAAGCACAAAAAATCACTGTGTGTGCACAAGCTCAATTCAAAACCAAGACTTGCAGGACTGTTCAAAGGAACAGAACACTTTAGAGATTTTGTTTTCCATAGCAACAAGTAAATAAAGATTTTAAAGCCTGTCTGGTGGCTGCGAGTGGGGATGAACGCCTTTAATCCCAGCACTCAGGAGGCAGAGGCAAGTGGATCGATCTCTCTGAGTTCTGAGTGGGTTAGGAGAGCCATGGCTACAGGGTGAGACCCTGTCTCAAAGTAAACAAGCCCTGCTCTCCATGAATAACAAACAAAGCATTTTATATAACAACACAAAGAGTGACTTACTACAAACTTCTCAGACTTTGTGGGTCCTAAACCCTACTCCTCAAACACAAGAGTGAGGAGGCATCCACAGTGAGCAAGGCGAATTCTAATAGAGTACTTTTAAAAGCTGTTCAACGCTAAGGTTTTTTTCTTTTGATTCAAGGTCATTACTAAGAAAGGGATAGATCCGAAGAGGAGCTGGAAAGGCTATAGGAGCCTGAGGTGATGGGCGACTCCAAGGAAACAGTACCTGATGTGCACATGAACTCACAGACTGTGGCTGCGTGCACAAGGCTGACACAGGATCAAGCCACATGGGGTCCCAGTGCTAACAGGGGAGGTAGACATGAGCTTCCCACCCCAACCAAGAAACTATTTGCAACTTGTAACTGCTGGCAACGGCCATGCCCAGTACCTGATGAGCACAAAGCTAACTCTGGTGAAAGTTGCTTAGGGTTTGGAGTGGGAGTGGGGGAGTGGGGTGGGGGGGTGGGCAGGTTTGCAGGGAGAAGAAAGTAAGAATATCAAGTTACATGGTGGAGTGTTGGGATGGAGCAGGAAGAAAGTGGGAGAAGGAAAAATCATGATCAAAATATATTGTTTGAAAAAAGTTATAATAAAATAAGAAAAAAAGAGAGAGAGGTATATTCCAAACCTTGATTGCAAAGCTGTTTTACCTAATCAAAGCTGCAGTTCTCCTAGGGCTTTATTTCTTTGGAAGGTCTCACCCTCACCAATCACCCCAACCTACTCTATGGCCCTCAAGCCCAAGACAGGACAGAGCCGTTTGCTCCTCCTCCAGGTGCCGTAGACAGAACAGCCATGAGGAATGGGAACAGCCATGAGGAACAGCCATCCAGGAGACAACCCTCAGAAGTTTCCAAAGGGTCTACAGTCCTGACCTGTGAGTGAAGACCGCTTTCGGGGTAGAGGGGGTCAAATGACCCTTCCACGGGTCCTAAGACCACTGGAAAACACAGCTCTATACATTAGAATTCGTAATTGTAACAAAGTTACAGTCATGAAGTGGCAACAGAAACAACTTTATGTTTGGGGTCACCACAACATGAGGAACTCTATTAAAGGGTCGCACAGCATTAAGAAGGTTGAGAACCACTATCTACAATAACACTGAACAATAAACACTTACATTTAGAAGCAAAACCTCCAACCTAGCAAGAAACATTTGATTTTTTTATATATGAACAATGAGGCAAAATGATTATAAAAATGGCAATTAAATATAAAAGGTGTATCTTACCATAACCTTACTCGAATAGACTGCGACCTTTGAACGGGCGCATGAGACCAGAAGGATGCTAAGTGCTTCGGTGTCCTCACCGATCAGGTACTGATATTACCTATTCCCTGTGGAATCCCCATTTCTGAGCTCATGGCAGATGACTCCAAGTCCTACCTGGGAAGAGGCCCAGCAGACTGACAGGAGATTTATTGGTGTCAATGGTCAGTTTGTGGCTTGCAGTTTTTGAAGGTTGACCGGGGAGGCAAATTAGGTTCAGAGGAAGTCTAAATTTACATTGGATAACCCGAGGAATACCTGAAATTTAAAAAAGAAAATGTAGATCTGAGTTTGACAAGTAATTTGGGAAGAAACAATGTGCAGTCCAAGCAGACGCCCTAGCAAGCCTGCCGCCTGCCGCCTGCTCAGCTTAGGTCACAGAACTCACATGCATTACCCGGGGTCAGATTCTAGTAGGAAAAAGAGAGGGGGAGGGGGAGGGGAGGGAGGAAATATACGCAAATAAGAAGAAATAAGAAACATTATACTGAGTGAGGTAACCCAGAAAGATAATCCCCACGCTTTCTCTCACTGGTGGCCCCTAGCCCTGAACCTTTCGATGTAAGTCCCCAACCTGAAGTAAGTGAAGAGACAAGGGACAGGGAAAGGCCATGGGGTGTCGGGGGGGGGGGGGCTCTAGAAGAAGCAGCAGCAGACAGAGTCACTACAAAGGGAGAAACGGGAAAACAGAAGGAAGACTTACCTGGGTGGGGGTAACAGAGAGAGGAAAGGAGAGTAAATAACACTAAGGATGCTTTAAAGAGCCATAGAGAATTATGCCATTCTATGTTCAATTAAAAATACATACAATATGGGTATGCATAAATACTTTAATAGAAGTTACTCCAGTTGTGGTAACAAATGCTCACCACAAAACAGACTATCAAAACTCTGGCATGGGAAGGAAGCTTCCTTTCAGGTCATTGGTCACAGTACCCCAGACACACACACACACACATACACACACACACACACACACACACACACAACGTATAGTCTGTTAGCATTGCCCTGATCAGCTCCCAGACAGAGGACCTGGGAGAATCGAGCAGGAACTAACCGAGAAGGCTCCTCCCTGAGAACTGGTCTTATAGTTTGGGAAAGAGCAACGCATGCTACCAAGGGAGAAGAGCCATCAAGACTACTACCCGGGTCTAAGGCCTGAGAGTCACGATGACCAGACTAGACAAATATTCTGAAAGACACGATAGAGGTATTCTATCCTGGGGCAATCAACAACCATCTAACTGGGCTCAGCCGGAAAGAATGCATGCCTGGAACTAGAAAATGAACCCGTGCCCAGTAAGGCCACGGAGTCTAGAGAACCTACGGCTGCCATGTTTGTAAACCAGTGTAATTTATAACTGCACTCTAAACACTCATCCTTATATCCACAGGTAAGTGTAGCTCTCACCTCACTCAGGGAAGCTCCCCTTTATAGCAGAGAAAGACCATTAGGGAAAGCCAGTACTTGTGAAAACACAAAGCTGAACACTGGCTGCCTGTCCCCAGTTGATACACTGACCATCAATCCCTACAGCTCAGACTTCATCACAGAAGAGGGAGTAGAAAGACTGTGAGAGCCAAGGGCCAGGACGTCTGCTGCAAGGCAGTCTTCTTTAAGAAGAGGAAACCAAGCAGAGGGGGCTGGGAAGAGGTAGACCTGGGAGGAGAGGGGGAAGGGTAGTGGTGAGTATATTTGAAGTACATTGTATGAAATTCTTAAGGAATTCGTGAAAAAAATATTTTTAAAAAGAGTTTAAAGGAATGTAGGCTTAAGGTCTATCTTTAAAAAGCAAACAAGCCCATTTGGAAAACATAAGAATCATCCAATCACTGAGACAATTCGTCAATGTCTTCAAAGCCCAGCCCTAGCCCACATCAGTTGAAGTAGCAGAGATAAGCACACAGCTTCTGTGAACTCTTTGTCATCTCACATCAGCGTACCCAAGGCGCTCTAGCTCATCAGCTGTTTGTACGCACTGAGGATTCAAGTTATATTAGTCACTATTCTTAGTAAATCAAGACTATGGAAATACAGGAGTACAAAGTACAGGAGCAATTCTGAAGTTTATGACGATTTTACACATTGCTATCAAAAATGTCATTTTTAGTAGAATTAGGTCTCATCAAGAAGTTAATTCGCATTATAGTTTTAAGTTCTAATTTTTCAAGCCCAACCACCTAACCATAAATGTTATCAGCACTCATGCGGGTATAGTTAAGCAGATAACTGCATTAAATAACAAGTTTGAATAATAATTCTCAAACTTATTTTAAGTCACTTTTCTGACTTTTACAGAGCATGAAACTAAATTTATAAGGTTATTTATTTATAAAATCTAAAGATCAGTACTTTAACATTAAGTTTGCTCTCCTTTCAGTCTATGATTCTGATGGGAACAAAAACATAGACATCTGTATCTTAGTGAAGCACTGTACAGAAACAGAAAACTCAAAATGTCTACTGTGCTTGGTGGGCTCACTCACTGATTCTCCATTTCTCTGTAGCAGAGTCAGTGAGAACTCAAAAGTAGTAAAAACAGAAGCAGTTAAAATATGGCTACGTGACCCAAGCAGGAGCCTTGAAATTTGAACTATATTTTGTCAAGATGACTGAGTTGTCTTAATCCCATTGAAGACGGATGGGCTTGACTGTCTCCTTTCCAGTCAGGACAGTGAGGGCATCACTGGTGCTGAGTCTCCTGATAGGAATTAAATGCGGTTTCTGATCGTGTGGGGCATTACCTGTCATTCTCCTCGACGTAATCTATTACCCATCATCTCCCACCTAGCTCAGGTTTTGTTCATAACCAACAGATGTTAAATCCACTTCCGGAATCCTAGATGTAAACTATACCTGGTGTTTCTTCAGAAAGGTCCCTGAGTATCACTTGCTGATGGTCTGTGAGGATTTTAGGGGCATATGCATTTGTACTTAATAATGAGGAAATGTTTTGAGTCAAAATATTATGGTAACAGGATCTAAGATACTTTCCAAGCCACAGCTCTCAATTCCACCACACACATAAAAAAATTACAAAGTGCTCCTTTGCTAACTTTAAGGAAATTTCCATATATTACACGCATCCTCAGATTATGAAAATGAAGTCATAAGCAGGATTCTATTCTAATACATAGGTTACAGCCCGGGCTGATAGACAGAGTGTGGAAAGGACAAAGCTGGCTTCTATCTCTTTAACTTTAAATGAACAGGACAACAAAAACGTTTTGCCTCTGCTTGGTCTATACACAAAGGAAGCAATCGAATCCATACTTTCAAATAAATCCTAAGTTAACCGTTCAAACGAATCTTCTTCAAACCCTTCAAACCCGGTACCTGGCTTCTACACCGTTTGCACCAGGCACATGGACTTGTGATTTAACGGTTAGGAATGACCAACAACGCTGTCTTTATATTAAACTAAAGAAACTGGTGAGAATATAGGGTTCAGAATGGAAACAAACTAAAGAGATGGCTCTGTGGATAAGAGCACTGGCTACTTCTTCCAGAGGACCTGGGTTCAATTCCCAGCACACTGACCATGACTGCAGTCCCAGGGAGTCTGACGCCCTCTTCCAGCCTCTGCAGGTACTGCATGCATGTGGTGCACATGCTACACACATGCATGTGGTGCACACACACTGAGGCAAAACACCCATACACAAAACACAAAAATGGAAAAACACAAAAACGCAAGTATTTTTAAACAGAAAAAGAAATGAAAACACGCAGGCAGTACTAACTAGCTCAGTAGGGAAAATGCATTATAATAGAATTCACATGTCACTGGCACGGGACAGTGACACTCCAGGGCAAGGTCTGCAGGAGCTAGGGTTTGTAAAATGTCTCCGGAATTTCTCTTACTCTGGGAACTATGAGCCTGTTCCATAGGACATCTGGAAAACATTATTTGGACCATCGTGACACTCTTACTTAAGAAATTGATTATAGCTACTTTTTAAATAGTAACAGCTTGAAATATTTTGCCACTAAGAAAAAAAATGATTTTTTTTTAATTGAGAAACTAGATGTGAAGGGTTATATATGCTCGGCCCAGGGAGTGGCACTATTAGAAGGTGTAGCTCCGTTAAAGTGGGTGAGTCACCGTGGGTGTGGGCTTTAAGACCCTCATCCTAGCTGCCTGGAAGCCTGTATTCTGCTGGCAGCCTTCAGATGAAGATGTAGAACTCTCAGCTCCTCCTGCACCATGCCTGCCTGGATGCTGCCATGCTCCTGCCTTGATGATAAAGGACTGAACCTCTGAACCTGTAAGCCAGCCCTTACTAAATGTTGTCCTTATAAGAGTTGCCTTGGTCATGGTGTCTGTTCACAGCAGTAAAACCCATCATATACTTTGTTCTCTGGTTAAGTCTCATGAAAAGCATTTTAAACAAGCATAGCAAGCTGAGAAAGGGAAAATATAAAATATATGGTTCTAATATTAAAGGGGTCAGATTAATATCTAAGATGCTAGATTAACAAGATGATGCTTATGAAAGAAAATTAGAACGCTGCTACCGTGTAGCACTCCAGTCCACTCCAGTCCAAGCAAAGCCCACTCACTATGATAACAATCTCTAGTGCTCAGTTAGACAGGAACATCTTCCTGTCAGAGGTGTGTTTCCCCTGAGATATGTACAGTAGCAAATCTGGCTCCCAATTAATTATTCTTCAGGCTATAAATGTATCAAAGAATCTGGAGCTAAAGGCTCATAGAGGGGACAAGTGTGCATGTGCATGTATGTGTGTCTGTCTGTGTGTGTGTCTGTCTGTCTCTCTGTGTGTGTGTCTGTCTCTGTCTGTGTGTGTGTGTCTGTCTCTCTGTGTGTGTCTGTCTGTCTATCTGTCTGTGTGTGTGTGCGTGTGCGTGTGTGTGTGTGTGTGTGCGTGTGTGTGTGTACACATGCTTGTAATAGAGAAGAAAACTGGAGCTGAAGAAACAGCTCCATGGTTAAAAGAACTTGCTGCTCTTCCAGAGGACCTGTGTTTGACTTGCAGCACTCGCATGATGAGTTACATCCTCTGTTACTCCAGTTGCTGGGGAGAGGGTTGAACTCTCTCTCCTTGGGCACTAGGCACAGGCATACACACTTAGAAGCAGGAAAGAAACAATACTATAAAATAAACTTCCTTTAAGGAAAGAATCACATCTATTCCGGGAACTTTCAAGCCTTGTGTTGTGGCACCATTGTAACCAGAGCTGGAATTCAGAGGTAGAGGATAAGAAGTTTAAGGTCATCCTGAATTACATAGCAACTTTGAGACTAGCCTGGGCTACATGGAACCTTGCTTCAAGAAAAAGAGAAAAATTAAAGATATGGTCAGTGTTGTTCTTGAAGCAGTTTTGATTCTGTTAAGTAAGACTAATTGGTCCTGTTTCTGTGCCATCAGGGACACTTACTCTATGTTGCTGGGAAAACTGCCAGTAGAGCTGGCTGGTTGAGCCCTGGCTGGTTCAGCCCTAGCTGGTTCAGCTCTGGCTGCTTCAGCCCTGGCTGGTTGAGCCCTGGCTGGTTCAGCCCTGGCTGGTTCAGCCCTGGCTGGTTCAGCCCTGGCTGGTTCAGCCCTGGCTGGTTCAGCCCTGGCTGGTTCAGCCCTGGCTGGTTCAGCCCTGGCTGGTTCAGCCCTGGCTGGTTGAGCTCTGGCTGGTTGAGCCCTGGCTGGTTGAGCCCTGGCTGGTTCAGCCCTGGCTGGTTGAGCTCTGGCTGATTGAGCCCTGGCTGGTTCAGCCCTAGCTGGTTGAGCTCTGGCTGGTTCATCTGGGGGAACAGAGTGTTCATCACTCATTGGCTCTGACAGCGATCTAGTCACTGACCAGTCTGACTTTGCTATACAGCATTTTGAATCTTTAATCAAATATACTCACCTTTCTTTCCCAGGCTTCCCTCTTATAACCCACTAGAGGAAATGGATAGTAGCAACCACTACAATGTAATTAATCACAAAATCATTTATCAACCAGAGAGGAATTTTATATCAAAACCACCCTGAATGAACAATTTTTCCAATATAAAGATTGTAATTACCCCTGGCATACACACCAGCCCAGGACCACTTTTAAACAGGAAGCCAAAATGTGCTTGAAAAAAAAAAAGGGCCGGTGTGTGTGTGTGTGTGTGTGTGTGTGTGTGTGTGTGTGTGTGTGTGTGTGTGTGTGTGTGTGTGTGTGTGTGCTTGTGTCTGTGTGTACACATATACAGGAGGAAGACAGCCATATCTACACATCACCCTTCTATAGAAGGCCTGCAAAGTCTCTCTGAAAGTGCTGGAGTAACTCCTTAGTGCAAACAAGAAGCCTGGAGCAGCAGCTCTGTCGGTCGCCAGGGCTTCTGGAACCTTCCAGGAGTGGCTGGCCACAGATCCTCTCGTCTGCAGCCATGTTTTCCTCTGCCCACGGAATGGAACTTCAGTGCAGAAACAGCGGAAGCTAACTCTTGTGGGACCACATAAAGCCTCACCTCCTGCTTCTCTGATGCCTGAGAGCAGAGGTACTTGTCTGCAACCCAGCCTGAGGGGACCAGGACACCTCAATGGATCTGTCTTTGCAGCAGGAGGCCTGTGGGGGGCAAGTCTGAGTGGCAGGAGATTGGGCTTTTTTACTATTAGATACAGCTGACATTTTCAATTCCACTCCCTCATGTGTACTGATAGTTAAAACCATGTCCAAAATTATTTAAAATCATTGTTGCCTGTGCATTAAAATATGAAAATTTCCATGTTTTCTACTTCTGGCACTGTCTGAGCTGAACTTACGATAAAGGGGTTAAACATCTTTCAGCAGCAACCTTAATGGACTCTATTAAACTTAACTGCTTGAAGAATGTGGTAGGATACAAAACTTAAATTAAAATTGTACCAGCTACATACACTGTTGAGAATTAGAATTTAAGTAATATTAGTTTTTCATCAACTTCATCTTATCAAGTTTCATGTTACTAAGCCACAAATCTACACTATTACTAATTAAGACATTTCTCATATATATATGCTTAGCTTCAGCTCTCATGAGAGCAGAAGCCATGTGACCCTAACTGCATCACTGTCCAGCTCCGGTGAGTGTCGGGTAGTGGTGCTTGCCTTCCTGCACTAGGGAGGCGAGGCTGGCAGACCTTGGGAGCTCCCCTGATCTACATAGTGAGTTCTAGAACAGCCTTGCCTGCACAGTGAGTTCCAGGACAGACAGGGCCATCTAGAGAGACCCTGTCTCAAAGTATAAGAAAAAACGAAAGGGAGCAAAAAGGACAGTGTGAGTAAATACTGCAGGTTTAATGGTGGGTTAGTTATTTCTACTTAATTAAAACTAGTTATAAATATTATTATATAAAATTTGTCTTAGAAGGTATCTTTAATAAAGATAACCTAATAGGTTAAATCTACATATCTAAAGGGAAGAGTACATTAAGAGATACTTGAATGCCTAGTGTGTACCCTGACACTGTGCAATTCAAACACGAGTCACACATTTCTATCCTTAAAGCTCACACCGATTGGAAAACCTAAGAAACAAACTCAAACTGAGGTATGTGGGATGATGTCATTATGCAGGTCAAGGCAGGTACAAGCTAGAACGAGGCCTATAATTGGATGAGAAGGAAGGATGGGCGGGAGAAAAGTTGAAGGAGGAGGAGGAGACTGGAATGAAACTGCAGAGAGAACATGGAGGCTGACGTTAAGATTCCACTCTGTGTATTTACAGGTTGTTGTGAATATTCCTAAGCGATGGATGTGTACAGGGCTTTGTATGTTTAGGTGGGCAATTATATCTTATCAATTGGATCAGAGGTTATTGTGTTGTGTGTTCTTTCATGTAGTGATTTAAGTTTAAGAGAGTGTAGCGGCTAGAGACACTGGGCCGCCACAGAGTTGGGATGTGTGTTTCTGACATGCTGGAAACCTGCCTTGGGAACTAGGTGGGTGAGAGATTGCTGCCAGGCTCAGAGAGAGGCCTTCAGCAGTGTGATATGGGATGGAGCAGAGCGGGTGAGAGGCTTTGCTGACTGAGATTAAGATATCCAACAGATATCTTGGGTCACTGCGGTGTCGGACCTAGTGACAAGACAGCATTTTATTTTTTATAGTTTTACAGCCACAGAGGTATGCATGTCCTGTGGTAAAATGAGATACAGCACTAACCCCTGTGGCCAGACCATTCATCCAGAACTTCTGGGTGAGGCAAGACACAGTTGTATAATAGTGCACACAGCACTCTTACAAGACACAAAGGTTGGTCTGCTTGAGGATGTGGAAGAATATTTAAAATTAACTGACATGTACTTTATAATTCCTTATTCTTTAATTGAAGTAAAATAATCTAATATGAAACATGTGCTAATGACTTTCAGCAAAAATCTGCCAATGTTTCTGATGTTTCTCAAAAAAGGCACAATGGGTCTGGAGAGATGGCTCAGCAGTTAAGAGCACAAGCTCTTCTTCCCAAGGCCAGGCAGCTCGCTCTTCCCTAACTGCAGCTGCAAGGGATGGCAGCCCTCTTCTGGACTCCAGGGTGCCTGCACTCACACATGCACACACACCCAACAGCCTCACATACGCACACATAATTAAAAATAAAGTGAATCTGTTTTAGAAAGTCATCCTAGTCCAATCCTTCACCTCAACTGTAATGATAACCCTCTAAAAATAGGCACACTTCCCTTCATAGCAAGACTAAGACATTCGCCTCACTTTGAAGGAGTCTGTTACGCCGTAAGTATATGTAATGGGTTCATTTGTGGTATAATGCCCATTGAGTTTAGCAATAATAATTTTATTTTACCCTGGAAATTCATTTTTCCCTTTATCTTTTAACTTACCATCAGGATTTCGATCTATCCGTTAGAAGCAATGCAAAGGAAGGGAGAGAAGGAACACAAACTAATTATCTGTGGCAAGGCTGCAACACAAGCTTGATACATATCTGTTTGAAATGCAATTTAAACTTTCAAAGATTCTGCCACACTTCCCTCTGAGAAAACAAAAGCCTTATTTGAAGAGCAACCCCCAAGTAAATGAAATTCAACAGTGTATTTATTTACACCTCTGTTCTCAAAACTCTGAGAATGTTACTCCAGTGTAAATATGCTTTTAAAAAGTTCAGTATTGGGGCTGGGGATTTAGCTCAGTGGTAGAGCGCTTGCTTAGCAAGCACAAGGCCCTGGGTTCGGTCCCCAGCTCCGAAGAAAAAAAAAAAAAGAAAACTGTCCAAAATGGTTTCAAAACACAAATATGAAATTGCTGTGACAGCTGACAACCAGCTTTGCTACACTGAAATGGCATTGCTACATTCCTACATGGAAACACTTTTCAACTGAGACAACTGACTTTATATTCTAACCAACAACTGGCATCAACTGCTGCTGGGAGATAATCGCCACACAGGAAAGGAAAAGAGTATCACACCAAAATCCACCACGTTCAAAGCTCTAACAAGCTACTACTCCCTCCTAGACTACAGACAACCTAACAATGCCTACTAAGTACAATCTAATGATATCTAACAATTTGCATGCTGATTTTAAAAATAAAAATTTGGGACTGGAGAGATGGCTCAGTGGTTAGGAGCACTGACTGCTCTTCCAGAGGTCCTGAGTTCAAATCCCAGCAACCACATGGTGGCTCACGACCATCTGTAATGGGATCTGGTGCTCTCTTCTGTCTGAAGACAGCTACAGTGTACTTATATATAATAAATAAATCTTTAAAAAAAAATTTAAATCTTAAAGTAAAAAGAAAGCACTGACTTGAAGTCCAGATGAAAAAATGTTACAGACCTGTTCTCAAACACTCTAACGTGAAAGTAGGGTTTGTTTAGTAGGCTAAGAACTATCTAAGATTGAATAGCGATTTAAGGTTATAGGAACCTTTGTTTTCTCCCTAATTCGTATTAGATTTTGTGGTTTAAATAAATGAAGTCTGATCTAGAGAGCATTTTCCTAGCGCTAATAAAATACTTGCTATGGAGGGAAAGGAGAGGACCATACCCACAGAAACCAGGCGAGCACACTTGTCAGCACCACAGTTCCTGGGAGTCATTCACAGTAGAAGGGAACATCCTTAAACACAGTCACTTAGCTTCCAGCCGCAATAATTTAAACTTGGTTATGAAGCTGCAAATCACCATGTTTACCTGTTGCTCTGGAGTACGAAACAACAGCATTTCCTTCTAATTCAGATGGTGTATAAGTTTTCTTCAGGTACACAGAGAATGTTACGATGCTGGTCATGTCTGGTGCTACAGGGAACATGAAAGTCATACATATGTTACACAATGGGGGCAATTATTAATTAAACTTTGTGCAGCATCTACTATGCGTCGGGTATTTCAGTAAGCACTTTGAGCAGCCTCTCTTACAGTCATCGCAGAGATGCTGTAAGGTAGGCAGACACCATTATCACCTCCACTGTGTAACTGTGAAGGGACCGGACTACAGAGGTAAGAACCAAGGTGACAACACTGTTATAGGCCAGGAACGGACTCTACACGTGGTATCTAGTCCTCAACCCTACATCTCTTCACCTTGTCAACAGACAGAGAAAACAGGGGCAACATAAAGGCGCCAGAAAGTCTGTGGTGGCTACAGCGAAGTCTGAATGGGATGGGACGTGGATGGCACGCTAACATGTCATGGAGTCTGACTGTGCTGCTGCCCAGGGTTGGAGCACACAGAGCCTCTGGAGTTTAACCAGAACAATTCTTGAGAATGTTTCAGAAGGATTACCAGAACGAGAAGGCTCAGAAGGTAAAGGCATTGCTGCCACGCCCAAAACCTGAGTCCTAACTCCAGGGTTTACATAGAAGGAAAGAACTCGTTCTTGCAAGTTCTCCTCTAAACTATGGCAAGTAAAATCCATATGTATATTTATGGGAATACAAAATAAATGTTAAAAATTAAAATAACAATGTGAAAAAATTTTAAAAAATAAAAATTTTAAAACTCGTAAAGAAAGACAAATTAGAAATATTGCTTAAAATAGAAAGGAAGCTGGAGACATACTCCTTGACATTCATCCCAGCATTCTAAGAGTTCAAGAACAGCCTGATCTACACAGTTAGTTCTAGGACAGCCAGAGCTATGCAGAGAGAACCTGTCTTAAAACTGAGAGAGAGAGAGAGAGAGAGAGGAGGAGAGAGAGGAGAGGAGGGAGGAGGGAGGGAGGAGGGGGAGGAGAGGATAGAGAGGGGGAGGGAGAGGGGTTTAAAGCTAACCAAGACACCATGTTAACTGGACCAACAACTAACAACTGTGTTTCGAGTGGGATTCTATACAAAGAGCCCTTAATAATTGCCATTGTACGACATGTTTAGCATTTTATACCTTACTATATTCTTTATAGTTTCATTTTCTAATTACACTTTCCAAACAATCCTGTCAGATGTTATTATTCTCTATTTACCAGTTAAAAGAGCTACTAAAACAGGTCACCCAAATCATGCGTCGAGTACTGTAGGAGACAGAGTTCAAACTTGGGCCCAGTCCTAAGCCAGGTTCTATCTGCAAATGTTACTGGGGAAAATTAGAGAAAGACTTCCAGGGCCGTGGACGTAACTCAGTGGTATAGTTCTTACCTGATACGCATGAAACTTCAATCCCTGGCAGCTCACACATACACACGCACACACACACACACACACACACAGAGAGAGAGAGAGAGAGAGAGAGAGAGAGAGAAAGACAGAGAGACAGACAGAAAAGACAGAGAGAGAGAGAGACAGAGAGACAGAGAGAGACAGAGAGCCTTCAAATTATAGTATTTGAATACAATAAATAGATACAGCTAGTTAAGGAATTTACTTAGAAATGTATAATCTAAAAAATTATTCATTAAATAACCCTACTTACTACGTGGAGAAGAAATAACAGTGAAATAATGCAAGTGTTTCCCAGGAAGATGTCAGGGCTGCTACTTAGAAAGGAAATGCAGCCCTGAGATAAGCGCACTGTTAGAGCACCCCACGCCACAGGAAAGGCCAGTACAGGACAAGAAGCTTACCCACAAAGTCAAAGGTAAACTGATCGCAAGTCAATTGTAATGGCGGCTGCACATACACTGACAGCTTGACCTTCTGCAACACCACTTGATTCTGCAGGGTAATCTAAAGACACAGAAATTATTAATAATATACCATTTCACCTTAATCACATTGATAAACTATTAAGATCAACTAAAGATCGTTAAGAAATAAGTTAGGAAACCCGGTAAAACACAGTAGCTGTTGTAAAACAGTCACAGCAGAACATTCGCAGTAGCCAAAGAGTAGCAAGGAGGCCAACACTCACCACGGTGACAAACAGAGTGGGGTCTACACCACAAAATTATATTCAGCAAAAAGAAAAGAAGCTGGCACATACACTATGAAAACTATTAAACTAAGTTAAAAACAGACTAACCACAAGGAATCATCACATCGAGTATAATTCTATTTACACAAAATGTATAGACCTCTTCCCCTGCAAAGCCCAGAAACTACCTCAGAAGAGGGAGCAGAAATACTTTAAAGCCCAGGCTGGGAGACTGAGCTCAAACAGTGACTTTGGACCTGGCCAGGGCACTGCACCCATGAACTCATGGCAGCAATGGTTTGGTGCATAAGACCTGACTAAGATTAAGCCAGTCCACCATCCAGCATGGAGGAGAAAGGGTTCACCCCTGCTGAGGGGAAACTGACAGCTGCTGACTTCTAAGGCAGGGAGAGACAGTTTTTTGGGAGCGGTGTGGGTTGACCACACTCCAGTGGATAACTTCATACCATGAATATATGGTCAACGCAAACTGAACTCGTTAATTTATAAAAAACAAAGGCAACAGAAATTGTGGGTGGGCAACAAGTCATCGAGGTGTTAAAAAGGACAAGAGCTAAATATGATCAACTACACTGTACACACTTCCCCAATATGTACCTATGTGTTACACAGAGGAAGCCTATTGTGAAACGCCCCCAAGAAAAACACCTTATTTAAATGTTCAATACAGTAAATAGAACAGTGCCTCTGTGAAAACTATATACATTAGCAGCTGCTGCAGAATGAAAAAGATAAAGAATGACAATTAAATAGCTATTGTCATTTCTTTTAAAAGGATAAAAATAGTCTACAGTTAGATGGGGTGTGGCTGCAGATGTGCACAGATGCTACCCATTGTTGTGAGCTGCTCAACTGTATACAGTGACCCTCAGTGTCCGAGAGAGAACGTCTTCTCGTCTGCTGAGGAACTGCCCGGCATGACCGTGTTTGTTCTCTCCTTATACGCAGGTGCACTGGCGTGGATTAGTTACCTTATCTAGAATCAATATACTTATCTTTACGAAGGGCAATTCCTCACTTATATGGACTTACAGCTCTAGGGCATATCACGGCTCTACATTTTCTTCTGATCACAGAAATATGACAGCATAAGCAGTCCTAGTCAGCATCAAAGAGGGTGTTAACTACACACTCCTGAGGGATCAAAAGTCCAAAAACCCACCATCCGACTTAGCGGTGCCAAGAACTCCTTCCCCTGTAAGAACCAGAAGGTAAGGTCTGTGGGATGTAGTTTTCCGGGAAGCTGAGGAGTGCCGATGCGGGAAGCCCGGATACTGCCTCACTCTCTCCTGAAGAGGAGTGTCGGTAGCAACATCAGCCTGGGCATCTTCATGGGTGCACTGCCACAGTGTCAGTGACTGTATCAAATAATGAACAGCTTGCTGCCTTGCACTGGACATCTTGTCTCCGTGGTTTTGATCTCCTGAAGGTTTCAGCCACTTGGAACTGTCTATTTCAGAGGACTCTGTCTAACGATTAGCGGACAGCCAATGAGCACTCTAGACAGGGTCACTCGGAATATCTAGAGGCAGACTCAAGTACTGAGTCTCACCTCCTCGGGTGGTCCTTATCTGCAACCTGGCTGAACATGAGCCTTCTGTGTGCTTCCTTCACACAGAGCAGTTCAGTCTGATTACGATGCTATCACATGAGGGAGACACATACGCTATTAACTGACACAATGCAATTATGTCTTCATTATGATGAAACCTATGCTGATCGTCAGTAAACTGTGTGCATCATCTGTCTCTCAGTAACACAAATATATTAGTGTAAAGTATACCAAGGTGTATAGTTACCTACGAACATTATATACATACATTACAGTCAATAAATGCTATATATTGATTCTAAGTGATGCATTCTAGACAACCTACAAGTAATCCAAACAAGAATGTTTTGAGATAAAAAGTAATGTTTTAAGAGAAAATTGTTGAAGCAAATACATACAGCAAACAGCAAATAAACAAACAACGTGCCCTTAGATTTTACTGCTAATCCACATGGAACCTTGTACTCCAAAAACACAACTTCCTCAGTAACATCTGGCCATTTGGGCAAAACCGCCAAGGTGATTGTGGCAAGGAAAAGCTGAGGAAAGCGTATACACAAGCTTCTTTCAGACAGCTGGCTGGGCCAGTAAATTAACAGGACACGATTAAGTATTCTTCTATTAACAATATCATAATGTTGTCTGCATCCATAGAATTAAATACAATCGCTTTCTACACTCATAAAGCATGCTTGTGAGTGAGTGGCTTCTGTGTCTGATCTCACCGCATCTCCACAGCCCTGTGGGATAACTACCCTGCATTCTAAAGTCAGAAACCCACAGCTCAGAGAGCCGAGTGCTTCCTCCTGAAGACACCGACTGAAGGAAAGAGAAGTGTAGCTGAGCTGCTGCCGGCCCAACCCGGGGTGCAGGCCTTGGCACGGCAGCGTTTAAATCACACGTAGCTTTGTAAGTGAAGGGTTCCCTGTTCTACACTTTAGAAGTGAGGTTCAGAGCAAGGAAACATGCTGGACTCCGCTGAGGCGGTGGGCACTAGAGGGCTGAAAACCGCCTCAGGAGCATCTGGTAAGCACGAGGAGGAAAGCCCTGTAGTAATAACAAACTGCTCGGAAAGTGGCAGACATCCCGACTCTACCGGAGTCAAGATGGCGGCTTAGACAGCAATCACACAGTCTCACATTGTTACAGGAAGGGTGGGCACGCGGGCTTAGATGAACAAACACGATAGCTCCCACATCAGATTTATTGAATCCAACAATGGTCTGGGCACTTTCAAAGCACAAATCAAAGAGATATGACAAAAATAACTACAGTAACAAAGAATAGTTGTTTTTGAGCCAAAAAGTGAATTAAAGACTTGGCTAAATCATAAACCTCGTATTTTAAAAGGAAAATAATTGCAGAATATTAAGGAGAAAATATAAAATGTTAATATAAGAATTTTTCCATGCCATTTTCTGATTCTAAAGGAATAAAATATAATCCTTAGGAAATATAATACCAAGTGTTTACCCTAGGTATATAAATATGACCGCCTGGCCAGGTATGGGCGAGCGCTCTGCCTGGTGCCTGGAACAGATGGCCATGCATCATGCACACACACTCGAGGTAGCCACATCTTCATTCACTTGGAACGGATGGAAAAATTTTCTCAATTAACTGGATTTATTATGATGGAAACTTTCATGGCTATGTATCTTGGCGACTGCTGTTATAAAAGGCATAAGGAGAGATTTACAGCAGAAGTTTGCAGAGAGACTGTCAGACAGGACCTGAAACCCATCGGGTCTGTGTGTAAGTCCAGCCCATGCCATGACCACGCACATCATGGTCTCTCTTCCTCTGTTATCATGGCAATGAAAAGAAGAGCTGTGACCAAGCCTTGGCCCATATAGGGACGGAGGGGAATCTCTCAGAAGTTGTGTCATCTCGTTAGGGTGGCTATAAATAAAAGCCTAGGAAGTGTGGGAGGGAAAGGTGTGCTCAGTAATGTCAACACCTCCTGTTTGATGGGGGGATGGGGATATATACAGTGTTATCTGGTTTATGTACAAGACTTCCTTTTATAATATACCATGAGATCCTTGACTTCTCCATGACCGTGTGTGAATGATAACATTACACAGGTCTAAAACAGCTCCCTACACGAAGCATAGGCCACTCCCGCACCTCTGCAGTTACTTTCCTAAGTGTTTGATTCCTTGCCATTAGTGCCTTTCCAGAAGGGTCTGTGACTGGGGAGGGGGAGGGAGGCTGGAGAAAGACCACCCTTGTTTCCAGTGGCAAGAGTCCAAAAAAATTAGCTTAGGAAACTGGTCTAAGATTGGGCTCCCTTCAGCTTCAAGCACAGAGCTCCACACTTGGGCCACCCGCTGGGCCAGTGTAAGCGAACACAATTGGTAAAGCCGAGGCCCTTGTCAAGCTTCTCCAAGGACAGCAACCTATAATCTGAGCAAACAAAGTCTGTCCAAGTTTTGACTCAGTGAACGCCAAGATCCACAACTTCTCCTGGTTTCCAAGTCTGGACAGTGATAAATATGTTCAGCTTAATAACGTGCTGACTGATCACCACACTAAGTGCCTTAAGAACATTCCAGATTTGAGTTCTAGCTCTAACACCCTACAGTGACGAGACTGAAACTCTCAGCCGAACCGCATCACTCGCTCAGGTTCTATTTTCCAGGACTATCGGTTTGTTGTTACGCTACTTTACAGCTCCTCCATTTCCTGTTTTCTTGCCATAAATGCATCCGTTTAAAGCTAATGTCATAACAGATAAGTGCCTGGGAATCCT
This sequence comes from Rattus rattus, assembly GCF_011064425.1. Lineage (NCBI taxonomy): Eukaryota > Metazoa > Chordata > Mammalia > Rodentia > Muridae > Rattus > Rattus rattus. The sequence continues at coordinate 18,889,018 of NC_046161.1, read as the reverse complement.
TTTGAACATATACATAACCATAATAAAAGAGTGATTCTCTTAATATATGTGTACTTCTCTGACATCCCTTCACAATCCAACTCTGATACTCCAGCCACTGACGCCTGTTACCGGACAGCAACAATGCAATTCTTTACAAGACTTAGAAGTGTCGATTCCATTTCTACATCTACATTTCTACATTTATGTCTAGATTGCTCTTAAACAAGGGATAAAGAAAGCCCAACATCTTTTTATGTATATAGAATTCTCTATAAATGTAATTACACATTTTGTATTTGATGGTCATAACTAAGGTTTTCTGTCCACTACCAAGACTGAGGAAAACCTACAGAGTTTAGGCACTTATCTTACATGTCAGTAAACTGACAGAACACCAGGGGCAGGGTAATGCCATACACAGTGCTATCTGCACACTGCAGTCTCACACCCACACCCTACCTTCACTGTGATGGACGGGACACTGCAGTCTCACACCCACACCCTACCTTCACTGTGATGGACACTGCAGTCTCACGCCCACACCCTACCTTCACTGTGATGGACGGGACAGAGTCGGCTCCAGTTTCGACGTTGGTGGCTTGCTGCAAACACAGAAGGGGGAGGAGGAAATTTAGTTACTGATTTCACATTACCGGAAGTGGGTGAATATATCAGGTGTAACAGACATTCCCCACCATTACACAGAGAACCAAATGGGGGTTCATCACGTGAAAGACAAACTATGAGTCCTCAGGACATTTTGGAAATATTTATGTGGAAAATTAGAAACAGTATTCAAAACCCACTCCTCAAAATGGGAAAAAGCATTAGTAAAACCAAGTTCACCCGAATGCTGAAAGTGTTAATGCGTTACCTAGTTCCATTACATGCACGAATCTCACCTTGTAATTCCCATAAAAACATTGCTATAGCATTGTGTGAAAAGTACGCTCATTCAGGTACTAAATTGTTCCTAGACATGTGACCAGTGAGGTGCTGAATGACCTTACACACACCCGGACACTAAGCATGGCCGTGCAGCGTTCTTTAACTGTTACATCTCCTAAGTGAGTTCAGCCGGTACTTGCTCTGCCCCAGGCTGCTTTGCCTGGTCCTAACACTCAAAACGCTAAAAGCATAAAAGAGTAAGGCAAATATTTCCTTGTAATGTGGTACGATGTGAGGAAAAACTGTCCTATGATAGACTGAGACCGAGAGAGAATATATTTTCCAACAATATGCATATGAAACTTTGTGGAACGCCTAAGAACACGACAGTGCACAGTGAATAAATTGGATCCACATTTTATTTAGATTTTCATGCAAAAAATACTATCTGCTCCTAAGTAGAGATCGTTCCGATGCCATGGGCATCAGAGAATAAAGAGCTGCTTTCATATTCTGCCTTCAGGTCCGCAGAAGTCACATTTGAACGCTGATAAAGCTCTTTGGTGGGGAAGTTCCAACAGTGACATCTACAGAAGACCCCATTCCAATACTAAATGCACTTGTGCTCCAGGGATGTGCACAAAATGATGATTCAAAATAAATATTAATCCAGGCTTTCCACTCTAGTACTATGTTACCTAAAGCCTGGAAATAAATCCATATTTACCCACAGATCTTAAAGGAAACATCGAAAAGGAAACGTTTCCTTTCTGAGCCATGTCTAAGTCCCTAGATATTTCAAGAATAGCAGTTTGGGGGGAACATAAAATTATAGCCAGGAAAATGACTGTAAGAAGACATCATGACTTTGTAGCCACATAAAGTGCTGGGCTAAGGTTTTCCAGTCCCAGGGTAAATGTGATAGTCTAAAGAAAGTTGTTAAGGAAAATGCAGCAAGACAGAGAAAACAAAGGAAGCCCAGTAAGACAGAAAAAAGACACCAGTGAAGAAGGAACAGCACTCAAGCTACCGTCAGGGACTTTCTTTCATAATACAATACCACTGCACAAGGCCTTGGCCTCCAGAGTCCAACATGTTCCCAAAGACAAAAGACAGTTCCTCACTCAAAATGAACAACTCTATAAGTTACCCAACAGAGGGAAAAGGAGTAATTTCCACAGCAAAAGAAAAAAGGAAGGAAGGAAGGAAGGAAGGAAGGAAGGAAGGAAGGAAGGAAGGAAGGAGTGAACTAAGTTGTTGAGGGGAACTTGTGAGTTAAGTTCCCCTCACACTACAGCCTCTGGGTAGGGTGAAAATGGTGTCTGCTGAAGAGCCAATGTTTTGTACAGAGCCTCTGCTGTGTGAGGAAGCTGGGTCCACAGTTCTTTCACTCAGTAGAGTAACTGCACCTACTGTACCACACCACAGCAACATTAACATGACTTTTACTGTAATTTGAGTTGTCTGGTTAGACCAAACTTGGTCTTTGAAGGCTCTGACACCCACTTGCTACATTCTGCTGTGATACCTTAAATAGCAAACGCATTTCCCAGGCAAAATTACATGATGCTATCCACTCTCAATGCAGAAAATGCTCAAGTTTGGTCACTAAACTGATCAGGTTTTGACAGAGACACATATAAACTTAATGAATTCCATACAATCCTCAACAATAGGGCATGATTTTATACAGAAATGTAGTCTGAGGGAGAGTAAACGAGAATATGGAGTAAAATAACCAAAGTCCATCCCCGTCCAGCCATCCTGTTTCTCCATCTTAATCGGTCACAGAGCAAAAGACACTGAGCATCTAATACATGGCAAGTACTAGGGACACATCATGAGCAACAAGAGTAGGGAGAAGACATGGTGGTGCTGATGCTGGGAAAAGCAGAATGGAATGGGTAATGATGACAAGGGTCACATTGAACAAAGCAGATCCCTGCAGCAGGAAAAACAAACCCTGCACCAACTCTCTCTGCTGTGCTCCAACTCTCACTGCTGTGCTCCATCTCTCACTGCTGTGCTCCAACTCTCTCTGCTGTGCTCCATCTCTCTCTGCTGTGCTCCATCTCTCACTGCTGTGCTCCATCTCTCTCTGCTGTGCTCCATCTCTCTCTGCTGTGCTCCATCTCTCTCTGCTGTGCTCCATCTCTCTCTGCTGTGCTCCATCTCTCTCTGCTGTGCTCCAACTCTCTCTGCTGTGCTCCATCTCTCTCTGCTGTGCTCCATCTCTCTCTGCTGTGCTCCAACTCTCACTGCTGTGCTCCAACTCCACTGCTGCTCAACTGCTGTGCTCCATCTCTCCTCTCTCTGTGCTCCATCTCTCTCTGCTGCTGTGCTCCATCTCTCTCTGCTGTGCTCCATCTCTCTCTGCTGTGCTCCATCTCTCTCTGCTGTGCTCCATCTCTCTCTGCTGTGCTCCAACTCTCTCTGCTGTGCTCCAACTCTCTCTGCTGTGCTCCAACTCTCTCTGCTGTGCTCCATCTCTCTCTGCTGTGCTCCATCTCTCTCTGCTGTGCTCCATCTCTCTCTGCTGTGCTCCATCTCTCTCTGCTGTGCTCCATCTCTCTGCTGTGCTCCATCTCTCTCTGCTGTGCTCCATCTTCACTGCTGTGCTCCATCTCTCACTGCTGTGCTCCATCTCTCTCTGCTGTGCTCCATCTCTCTGTGCTGTGCTCCATCTCTCACTGCTGTGCTCCAACTCTCACTGCTGTGCTCCAACTCTCACTGCTGTGCTCCATCTCTCTCTGCTGTGCTCCATCTCTCTCTGCTGTGCTCCAACTCTCTCTGCTGTGCTCCATCTCTCTCTGCTGTGCTCCATCTTCACTGCTGTGCTCCAACTCTCACTGCTGTGCTCCATCTCTCTCTGCTGTGCTCCATCTCTCTCTGCTGTGCTCCATCTCTCTCTGCTGTGCTCCAACTCTCACTGCTGTGCTGTGCTCCATCTCTCTCTGCTGTGCTCCATCTTCACTGCTGTGCTCCAACTCTCACTGCTGTGCTCCATCTCTCTCTGCTGTGCTCCATCTTCACTGCTGTGCTCCAACTCTCACTGCTGTGCTCCAACTCTCACTGCTGTGCTCCAACTCTCTGTGCTGTGCTCCATCTCTCTCTCTGCTGTGCTCCAACTCTCACTGCTGTGCTCCAACTCTCACTGCTGTGCTCCATCTCTCTCTGCTGTGCTCCATCTTCACTGCTGTGCTCCAACTCTCACTGCTGTGCTCCAACTCTCACTGCTGTGCTCCAACTCTCTGTGCTGTGCTCCATCTCTCTCTGCTGTGCTCCATCTCTCTCTGCTGTGCTCCATCTCTCTCTGCTGTGCTCCATCTTCACTGCTGTGCTCCAACTCTCACTGCTGTGCTCCAACTCTCACTGCTGTGCTCCATCTCTCTCTGCTGTGCTCCATCTTCTCTGCTGTGCTCCTCTCTCTGCTGTGCTCCATCTCTCTCTGCTGTGCTCCATCTCTCTCTGCTGTGCTCCATCTTCACTGCTGTGCTCCAACTCTCTCTGCTGTGCTCCATCTCTCTCTGCTGTGCTCCATCTTCACTGCTGTGCTCCAACTCTCACTGCTGTGCTCCAACTCTCACTGCTGTGCTCCAACTCTCTGTGCTGTGCTCCATCTCTCTGTGCTGTGCTCCATCTCTCTCTGCTTTGCTCCATCTCTCTGCTGTGCTCCATCTCTCTGCTGTGCTCCACTCTCACTGCTGTGCTCCAACTCTCACTGCTGTGCTCCATCTCTCTCTGCTGTGCTCCATCTCTCTCTGCTGTGCTCCATCTTCACTCTGCTGTGCTCCCACTCTCACTGCTGTGCTCCATCTCTCTCTGCTGTGCTCCAACTCTGCTGTGCTCCATCTCTCTCTGCTGTGCTCAACTCTCTGCTGTGCTCCAACTCCATCTGTGCTCCAACTCTCACTGCTGTGCTCCATCTCTCTCTGCTGTGCTCCATCTCTCTCTGCTGTGCTCCATCTTTATTTCTTTTCCCCAACTCTCATTTCTTTTCTCCATCTTTCTCTGCTTTGCTTCATCTTCACTGCTGTGCTCCAACTCTCACTGCTGTGCTCCAATCTCACTGCTGTGCTCTCTCTGCTGTGCTCCATCTCTGTGCTGTGCTCCATCTCTCTCTGCTTGTGCTCCAATCTCTCACTGCTGTGCTCCATCTTCTGCTGTGCTCCATCTTCACTGCTGTGCTCAACTCTCACTGCTGTGCTCCATCTCTCTCTGCTGTGCTCCATCTCTCTGCTGTGCTCCATCTTCCCTGCTGTGCTCCATCTCTCTGCTGTGCTCCATCTTCACTGCTGTGCTCCATCTCTCTGCTGTGCTCCCTGTCTCTTATACACATCTAGATGTGTATAAGAGACAGGAAAAGCAGAATGTGCTGTGCTCCATCTCTCTGTGCTGTGCTCCATCTCTCTCTGCTGTGCTCCAACTCTCTCTGCTGTGCTCCATCTTCTCTGCTGTGCTCCATCTTCACTGCTGTGCTCCAACTCTCACTGCTGTGCTCCAACTCTCACTGCTGCGCTCCAACTCTCTCTGCTGTGCTCCATCTCTCTGTGCTGTGCTCCATCTCTCTCTGCTTTGCTCCAACTCTCTCTGCTGTGCTCCATCTTCACTGCTGTGCTCCAACTCTCACTGCTGTGCTCCAACTCTCACTGCTGTGCTCCAACTCTCTGTGCTGTGCTCCCAGTCTCTGTGTGCTGTGCTCCTCTCGAGCGCTCAGCACTACTACAGTGTATGAAAGACTATAAACCTTCAAACCTTGAGAGGCTCCACTAAAAAGCATTACCTCATTAAACCTCTTTATTTTTCAGATTTATTTTTATTATGTATATGTGTGTGTGTGTGTGTGTGTGTGTGTGTGTGTGTGTGTGTGTGATTTGCCTATTTCTATACACTACATGTGTGCCTACTGCCCACAGAGACCAGAAGGGGGCATCAGATTCCCTAAAAATGGAATTAAGGATAGTTATGAGCCACCATTTGGGTGATGAGAAGCAAACCTGGGTCAGTATTCCTAACCACTAAGCCATCTTTCCAGGTTCATCTCATTAACTTTATAAAAGGAGTCCAGGAGTCTGTTCAGACAGTTTAAGAACCTCCTTATCCCCCTCACCTTTCCTTTTGTAAACAAATCCTGCCAAGGTGCCCCTTTCTGGCACTAAGAAAACAGTGATGTTTTTGTCTAGAACTCTGTTTCCCAACCTCTGGGTTGTGACTCCTTTGAAGGTCAAAAGGCCTTTTCATAGGGTCCACATATCAGATATCCTGCACATCATATATTATATCATATATTTACCTTAGGACTCATATCAGAAGCAACATTATAGTTATGAAGTAGCAATGAAGATAATTTTATGGATGGGGTCATCACAACATGAGGAACTGTATTAAAAGGCCACAGTATCAAGAAGGCTGAGAACCACTGCTCTAGAAAGTAATAAAATCTGAAATGTGTCATCAACCCCTTAGTTCCTGCCAAGATGCCTAGAACTTAAATCAGTTTGATCACAATTCACAGCACACAGTACATCTACCTACAGACACAGAATCCAGGGCAGAAGACACTGCAGCGGAGACTTTCAGGTCATCCTCCTGTTCCGTCAAGGGCCAAACACCTGGAAATAAGAAACATAAAATAAGACGAGCTGCATACAGTTTACATATGTGTCACAGACCAAATTGTAAATACCCATGAGTTGAAAATACAATGAATTATAAAGCAGTTTTACACCAATTCTTCCCTCAATAACACTTTGAACAAAAGCTCTTTCTCCAGCTCCACCCAAGTGCTGAGCCAATGGCCACCTAGTACTGGGCATTGCAGTCGTCTCCCTGCTAGTGAAAGCCTGGACAAGAACAACCGACTGAAGCTAAGGCGGCTCTGACTGCCGTCACGCACAAGGTAGAGATCGTCTGACTTCACAGGTCTGTACCCAAGAACTTGCCATGAACAGGGTGCCCTAGGAGGGTCGCCATTATCAGGAACTGATGAACACTAAAACAGCTTAAATACCTATGTATCTTCATAAAGAGGTGATTAAGTAAAATGTGAAATATCCACATTATTCAATAGTTCAAAGCAGTAAGAATTTCATAAATCCATATACACTGATATGAAAGGACTCAGATATACCTCTTAATGTTTTAAACAGCAAGATGGAGTACAGCCTAACATGAACACATCTGTGTAAAGCATATACATGATACTGAATATTTCTTAGAAATACTCAAAACTCAATAAGGTTCTAACTCAAAGGGTAGAACTAGGATGTAGGGTCAAAGAGGTGTGCTTTGCGAGTTTATCTTCCTAGTACTGTCTGTGCACCCAAGCAATGAACAGAAGCTGCTGATCCCTGTGGTTGAATTAAGGAAAAGCTGGAGGAAGCTGAGGAGGAGGGCAACCCTGTAGGAGGACCAGCAGTCTCAATGACTGGACCCCTGAGATCTCTCAGACACTGGATCACCAACCAGGCAGCATACCCCAGCTGAGATGAGGCCTCCAACACATATACAGCAGAGGACTGCTGAGTCTGGGTTCAGTCAGAGAAGATGCACCTAACCCTCAAGAGACTGGAGGCCCCAGGGAGTAGGGAGGTCTGGTGGGGTGGGGGGTTAGGGGGGTAGGGAGATAGGGAGGAAGTATGGGATGTGGAACTGTTGGGGGTTGGGGTGGACCAGGAGGAGAATAAAATCTGGAGTGTAAAAATAATTAATTAATTAGTTAATTTAAAAAAAACTAGTTGCCTTGGTCATGGTATCTGTTCACAGCAGTAAAACCCTAAGATACTAGACTAACACATACTATTTCCATAATTTTGAATGTTCTTGTTGCACAAAGAAATATAACAAAAAGCAGGTTGTTCTAAATTTAAAAATGTAAATTATCTTTATGCATATGAAAAAATGTGTATGTTTATAGACATATATGTGTTTATATTCATGCATATATGTGCTTAGGTAACATTTTAAGTAATGTGCACACAAGTGCACACACATCAGATGGTTGACTGCCTAGCCAGCATTCACCGTTCCCCTTTCTCCTTGTGACCAATCCTGGTTTTGGTGAAATATTCAACTTCACTACAGAAAAACGTTTGTTCCTCTCTGGGCTCCAGGGTCGAATCTAATCGCAGAGGTTCCATTCCAATAACTGACGTTTTAGGCATGAGCACAGCTCTTGGTTTCAGGACAGGCAAGGAGGTTGGGGCTGAGCAATGGACTCGTAGGCTTTTACGAAAGTCTTTTTCCCTAAAAGGGAGATCCTGAAGAACGGCCATCTTTATTCAATGCCTGATGCATCTGCAGCTACCCAGGATCCCCGGAAGGAAATCTCCGTGCACTGAGGATGAATGGCTGAGAACACCGAGGTACAAAGGTAACACCATTGACGCGGTGTCTCTCAGCAGAAAGACTGTCCTATACCACCACGAGGCAGTCCCACCACTGCAGAAAACTCTGGAAAGGAAGCTCTAAACCTGGTAAGAATACAGAAGGCCGTTCGCTGTCCACTTGACATCCTTTCCCAAAAGTAGCTCAATCTGTCCAGCAGAACGGCCATCAGGAAAGCCCACTAAACTTCCTGGCCTGTTCTGCAGATTGGAAGGGCCACGGAGATAAAAGCTGGAGCTGCTCAGGGTGTGGCTTCCAGGAGAGCTCCTCCAGGGGCTGACTCGGCTGCAGATGTGAGGCAGAAGTTCCAGAATCATTCCTGAACCAAGACATGATGCTGGAATGGAGGCTTCAGAGGCCCTGAACACTGGAACTGTGGCTCCGACCCTGAACTGCCTGCTACCCAGCTTCTTTTCCAGGAGAAACAAACCAACCTCTCTCCTCCGTCTAAGCCGCTGTACCCTGGCATTCTGTCACCCACGCACAACCAGAATGAACAAACCAAGTTCAGCTGCTCCCGACCCTTGGAGATAGCATCAACTAAGCTAGCCCACGTGTATTTCACTTATTGCACTTATATTTATCCTGCCCAGGTCTGTCTGCACTCTCTACTTGGCTGAAAGTACACTGTCGGTGCCTCTCTTAACTATCACATCCAGGCCTTTGTGAACACGGGAAGTAAAAAACCAAGTGCTTAAGTCATATGACTGTCTCTTCAAATTTCCCACTGAAAAAGGTTCCCGACTACTCCTAACAAAAACACTTGGCAGGATTCATACTAGCACTCTGAATTTCAAAAGCTACACCATATACAAAGAAATTACTACTATAATTTCATGCTTGTAACATACATTCCTTATATAACTTACACACATAAAATTAACTTCACATTTTTATTGCAGTAGACATACAGCATGTGTCTAACAAAATACCTTCTTTAAATTGGCCATAGATTTTGCTACAACCTTTCTTTGAAAGTTTTTAAAAGCTTGAATTATAGAGTATAGCCCACAAGAAAATGAACTTTTTATTTTAAGGTTAAAGGTGTCTTCATCAAACCCCTTTGCTGAGAGCTCCGGAGGCTGTGCACAAGAGGAGACAGAAACACTCTAAGATCCAGAGAGAATGGAGGGCACCAAGGAATATGAAATCATAGAGAATGTGGTAGCAGGCACTGGGTACTGTGGTAGCATGTGCTGGGTACTGTGGTAGCATGTGCTGGGTACTGTGGTAGCAGGCACTGGGTACTGTGGTAGCATGTGCTGGGTACTGTGGTAGCAGGCACTGGGTACTGTGGTAGAATGTGCTGGGTACTGTGGTAGCAGGGCACTGGGTACTGTGGTAGCATGTGCTGGGTACTGTGGTAGCAGGGCACTGGGTACTGTGGTAGCATGTGCTGGGTACTGTGGTAGCATGTGCTGGGTACTGTGGTAGCAGGCACTGGGTACTGTGGTAGCAATGTACTGGGTACTGTGGTAGCAGGCACTGGGTACTGTGGTAGCAATGTACTGGGTACTGTAGTAGCATGCACTGGGTCCATGTAAGTCCAAGCCAGACGGGGTCCCACACTGAGAGGGGAAGATGGACACAGCTGCCAACCCTAACCGAGAAGCTCTCTTTAACTAATAACCACTTGCGAAGAAGAGCGTCTCTCCAATGGAGTTGCACTAGATACAGACACCATATATAAAGGTAGCCCTGTCCAGCCGTAGACAGCTAATTCAAGTCAGCGGTATTTCTGTACAAGTTTTGCCTCGTATGGCTCTGTTTGGGCATCTTTTATCTTACTGGTCTTTTGCTTGTATATCATGGTTACCAATGTTGTATTTTTATGGTGTGTGTGTGTGTGTGTGTGTGTGTGTGTGTGTGTGTGTGAGAGAGAGAGAGAGAGAGAGAGAGAGAGAGAGATTTTAGGTTTTTTGTTTTTGTTTTTTCCTACAGTTTGTGTTCTTTTTGTATCTGCCTGTTTGTTTTCTAAAGAAAGAGAAAAAGAAGTCAAGAAGCTGGATGGGTGAGGATGTGGGGACGATCTGGGTGGAGATGGGGAACAGACACTGTGGTCAAAATATATATATATATATATGAAAAAAATTTAAACAAAAGCCATTGTACTAAAGTATCATTAAAATGAATTAGGAGCTGCAGGAATTCCAAGTTATGGCTTTTATAATCTATAGTAAAAAGAAAAGTCATTTCCTATAATGAAAAGTATTTAGGTAAACAGGAATATCAAACTTTCATAAAGGAACAGAATACTAAACAGTCTTTACATCAGAAATAAAATACAGTAAAATCGCCTACTTTTATTAAAGATTTATTTATTTTACGTATGTGAGTTCACAGTCGCTGACTTCAGACACACCAGAAGAGGGCATCAGACCTCATTACAGGTGATTGTGAGCCACCATGTGGTTGCTGGGATTTGAACTCAGGACCTCTGGAAGAGCAGTCAGTGCTCTTAACCACTGAGCCATCTGTCCAGCCTTGTTTCTTTTTTAGGAATGAAACCAAATAACGGTAATGTAAAAGTACAGAGATGTTCAAACACCAATCAAACTTCGAGACGATGTAAAGAATCACCTGTCACCAGTCTGTGGATCCGTCCCAAGCTTAGGTGACAAAAAGGCACCATGGCAGAGGGTGGGCAGGTCCAGAGAGGAGGGGTAGAAGCATACAGATGGTGCCGAGGGGCAGTGGGGAGATCGGAGGGATGGTTAAACTCGGGAGTCAGGAAGGCAGGCCATGCACAGGGCAGGGAAGAATGATTCTAAGAATGTTTGGAAAGCTATTGCTTATGATCACAGGAAAATAAAAGTATAATAAATGTATATATACATGCATATAGAGTTTGGTGAAGACATACAAGCTGTGGTGATAATGTTGGCCACAAGAGTCATACACTTTTTGACACAAACCCATAGCAGGCATGGGAAACCTCTCTCTGCATCAAGAGACTCTTAGGGGGGTTGGGGCCGTTGCCATGGCCCTGGGCTGCCTCTCAAAACTTGAACGTAAGGCAGTTTCTGAAGACACCACAAACTTCAGGCACAAGACTTGGAAGAACTGAGCTGGAATTGATCTGGAAGCCTCCTCCCTGAGGAGCAGCTCTTGCTATGGTGCTATGCAAGCTGCCAAAGGAAACACACCATCAGTGGTCGGACCCAGGGGTGAGGCTTACAAACCATGACAATGACCAGCAAAGCAGGATGTCCCCAAGGATGCAATACTGTACTTATATCCAAGAGCCAAACAATTAGACTTAGGGTTGGCTCAGTAGGAGGCAAAGTGGGCCTGGTGGTGTAAACCCAGGCGACTAGTGTAGCTGGTGAGGTCATGGAGTCTAAGGGAGAGCAAACTACTGCCACCCTACTAAGTGAGTATAATTACTAACTGCGCCCCAAATCTTACCCATAAATTCACAAATAAATGTAGCTTCCATGCATCAAAGAAGACAGTCACAGAAGTCCACAAGTGTAAAAAGAAATGAAGAGACCACCTACTGTGGTGAGTCCAACCCCAACTGTCATGTCTACAACCCCTAGGGCTTGGAGAGCACTGTGGAAGAGAAGGTTTCAACTGCAAGAGGCAGAGGACCAAGGTGTCTGCTGCGACATGGTGTCTTCTACACATCCCAGGGAAGCTCATCTATACAGTCTTACCAACATGGTTACCTAATCACAAATGTACAATGGTACCAGCAGGTAACGTGCCAACATGGATAGGAAACTCTCACCGGGCTTACGCCTGGATAAAGAGCATCAGTCAGTCAAGGACTGCTGAGAGAGAATCAGTCCACTCCAGGGACAAGCAATACTAAAGGAACTTAGCAGGCTGGGTGTGTGTGTGTGTGTGTGTGTGTGTGTGTGTGTGTGTGTGTGTGTGTGTGTATGTGTGTGTGTGTGTAGGTAGTAGTAGTAGTAGTAATAGTAATAGTAGTAGTAGTAGTAGTAATAATAATAATAATAATAATAATAATAACTAAAGGAGAAGAGGTCATGGCTTTGAAGAGTGAGAGAACATGGGAGGAGCTGGAGGGCGAAAAGAAAGAGTGAAACTGATTCTCAAAAAGTAAAATAAATATATTTCTTAAATGATGCTATTTCAAGATATACAAAAGGGTCAAGGAAATGGCAAGCAACTCATCGAAATCTTTTCACTAGGGCTACCGGGAGGTAACATTTAGCTGTATGGAATTTTTTACACCATTTACATAACTCATGTTAGGTAAAGGAAGGGCAAAAAGTCTTAAGACAAAAACTTTGGAGTAAAACCCGCATTAATTAATAAGCTTGAGAAACATATATATCAATCTTCTCCAAGTATGACCTAAAATGGCGAAGATATAATTCCATTCATCCTCCAAACACTGGCATCAAAACAGGAAGCTTAGCCCGGACACATCCGTTCCCACCACCTTCCATCTGATGAGGGGGTGCTGACAAGAGGCTATGGAGCCCTCCGCTTCAGTGGTTCACTTTACGAACGTTCTATAAGGACGCGAGAAGCTGAAACATAACAGCTTTGCTTTTAATACTCCTGCTTGAATATATCATCACCTCAGTTCCTTAGAACCAGAGGAGTAAAGTCTGGGTAATACAGACCAAAATGCACAATCCTAGCGCAGCGAACGTATCCGGATTAGAGGGCTCTGTCCTCCTGGCTGGCCTTTGATGCTCCGTTTCTTTTATTATTCTACTTGTTCTAACAGTTCTTTTATGTGAAAACGGTCCATACTTTTTCTCATTAGGAAAATACTTTTACCTGACCCTGAAAAGGGAACTTGAAGTAATGATTTTCACATGTTCAACATCAGCTGTAGGATTGGTGTTTTGTTTCTCCTTTTAATTTACAATGAAATTACACCCTTGTGAGTCCCAACATAAAATAACATTGAGTTACTCAAAACCCAAGAACTGAAAATATCATCAGGCTCTGAGTCATTAGGAGTCAGAGTATCACAGGCCACACTCCATTTGGATGGCTAATTAACTCCAAGCATAAATTATATCATCTAAGCTGCAAATTACTGCACTTTTAG